>NC_058084.1:115664288-115924021 GCF_014858855.1 Bufo gargarizans | reverse complement strand
ACCTAAATCTTGATTAAAAGGAAATAATACAATAATAATACAATTTAATTAGGTTCCTCAATCAGTCCTGTATAATGTTAACTGCACAAGACCTTTTGACAAGGGAAGCCCGCATGCGGTCCCTATCTAGTTTTAGTAAGAACCACTAGGGCCGCCCAAAACCCAAGTAAAAAAAAATTATAACACATAAAATTAAGTAAATTTAAAAAACTTTTTGTTGTTGAATGAAGCATAACACCACATGATTGTATTTTCTTAAAACAAATCTTTATATATATTATATATATAAATATTGACAATATATGATGAACAGAGCACATGCGCAAAAATGAAGCATGCACACCAGTTTAAGAGAAATCTAATACTCGGCAGTTGATAAAGTCCAAGGGCGAATAAATGGTCCATGCTGGTTGTCCTCAGCAGGAGCAGAACAGACAGCACCAGGGGAATGGTAACACTGTAGTATAAGCAATACACATAGCTGGGCCTAACTCAGTAATATCAGGACAGACAATAGCAGCTGGAAAATGGTAACGCTGTAGTGTAAGGCATACACATAGATACACATAGCTGGGCCTAACTCAGCAGGAACATAACAGACAGCAGCAGGGAAATGGTAACGCTGTAGTATAAGGCCTACACATAACTCATCAGGATCAGGACACACAGCAGCAGCGGGTAAAGGTAACATTGTAGTATAAGGCCTACACATAACTCAGCATGATCAGGACAAACAGCAGCAGCAACAGCAGGTACATGGTAACAGTCGAGTATAAGGCCTACACATAGCTCGGCCTAACTCAGCAGAAACAGACAGCAGCAGGTTCTTTGTTTGCAGCAGGAATGTGTTCCTAGAAATGGGCCCCCACTAGACTGGGGCAACACTGAAAATAAACGTAGACACCTCTGACAGTAGCAGGTTCTTTGTCTACAGCAGGAATGTGCTCCCATTAATACAAAATGCAATATTTTCCTTTGAGAATTTTCTTTTCAAAGGTATTTTAATTTTGTAAAGCCCATAATAAATTAGTACAAAATGAGTGCAAGACGCTGATTCCGCCACGCCAGAGGGCAGCAGGACTGGTGGGGTTTAGCAGCGGCTCTCTCATTCTCCATTTGTCTGTGAGGAGGCATGGGTACTGCCGCTCACCCTAACCACACATGATCAGCGCCGCACACACGCTGGGCTCTGGGCATGGGCAGCACCCAGCCGTCCTCAGCCGTCAGAGCACAGAAGCCAGTGAGGAGCCAGCTTGCCTCGGCCTGGGTCTGGAAGTGTCCCCGGCTCTACCACTGGGATCAGTTCCCCTCCCTTCGGTGATGACTACTTCACAGTCCCCGGCTGCTGGCGGGGTGCTTGGCGGCTGCCTCCAGTTTGCAGCTTGCATCATCGATCGCAGGTCAGGCTACCGAATAAGCCTATAGCTGTGATGCTTGGCTACACACGGGGGGTAGTGTCACATAGCCCGGGCCAGGTATCACCAGGAAGGGGCTGACAGGCACCGGGGAGCACCAACACTGTAATCCAGCAGAGCGGAGTTTGTAGTTTGTTTTGAAGGCACCATGTGTTCTCCAGTTACATAGAACTGATGGCAAACTTACCCCACAAAACGAATGCAGCTCTGCTTCATCTTTATGGACTTGACATAGAAAATCAGATCCTGTAGGTTCATGAAAAACATACAGTAATTAGCAAGTGATCAATACAGAAGTATTGTGATGCATTGTAAAGTGTATAAGACCCCAAAAAGTTGAAGTCCCAGAGTGAGACAAAAAATAAAGTGTAAAAAAAGTAAAAATAAAAAAAAAAGAAAGTTTTACTGAAAAAAATTAAACTGTCACCTCATCCCGCAAAAAATTAGCCCCTACCTAAGACAATCGCCCAAAAAAATATAAAAAAATATGGCTCTCACACTAAGGAGACACTAAAACGTGATTTTTTTGGTTTCAAAAATGCTTTTATTTTGTTAAATGTAAAAAAAAATTAAAAAGTAGACATATTAGGTATCGCCGCGTCTGTAACAACCTGCTCTATAAAATACCACATGAACTAACCCTCAGACGAACACCGTAAAAAAAAAGTGTCAAACAAGTCTTTTTTTGTCACCTTACATCACATAAAGTGTAATAGCAAGTGATCAAAAAGGCATATGCACCCAAAAAAGTGCCAATCAAACCGTCATCTCATCCCGCAAAAATTATATCCTACCTAAGACAATCACACAAAAACGGAAAAACTATGGCTCTCAGACTATGGAGACACTAAAACATGATGTTTTTTTTTTTCAAAAATGATATAATTGTGTAAAATTTGCATAAATAAAAAATATACATATTAGGTATTGCCATGTCTGTAACAACCTGCTCTATAAAAATATTACATGACTTAACCCCTCATGTGAACATTGTAAAAAATACAAATAAAAACGGTGTCATAAAAGCAATTTTTTGTCACCTTACATCACATAAAGTGTAATAGCAAGTGATCAAAAAGGCATATGCACCCCAAAATAGTGCCAATCAAACCGTCATCTCATCCTACAAAAAATGATATCCTATCTAAGACAATCACCCAAAAATTGAAAAACTATGGCTCTCAGAATACGGAGACACAAAAACATGATGTTTTTTGGTTTCAAAAATGATATCATTGTGTAAAACTTACATAAATAAAAAAAATTTACATATTAGGTATTGCCACGTCTGTAACGACCTGCTCTATAAAAAAATATCACATGAATTAACCCCTCAGGTGAACATCATAAAAAAAATATTAAACGGTGTAAAAAAGCTATTTTATGTCACCTTACACCTCACAAAAAGTGTAATATAGAGCAACCAAAAATCATATGCACCCTAAAATATTACCAACAAAACTGCCACCTGATCCCGTAGTTTCCAAAATAGGGTCTTTTTTTGGAGTTTCTACTCTAGGACTGCATCAAGGGGTCTTCAAATGTGGCATGGCAGACCCCTTGACTGCTTTCCAAAAACCATATGGTGTTCCTTTCCTTCTGCGCAACGCCGTATTGCCCGTACAGCAGTTTACGACCACATATGGGGTGTTTCTGTAAACTAAAGAATCAGGGCAATAAATATTGAGTTTTGTTTGGCTGTTAACCCTTGCTTTGTTAGTGGAAATTTTTTTATTAAAATGGAAAATCTGCCCAAAAAGTTAAATTCTGAAATGTCATCTCCATTTTCCATTAATTCTTGTGGAACACCTAAAGGGTTAACAAAGTTTGTAAAATCAGTTTTGAATACCTTGAGGGGTCTAGTTTCTAAAATGGAGTAATTGTTGAGTGGTTTCTATTATGTAAGCCTCATAAAGTGACTTCAGACCTGAAGTGGTCCTTAAAAAGTGGGTTTTGGAAATGTTCTGAAAAGTTTCAAGATTTGCTAAACTTCTAGGCCTTCTAACGTCCCCAAAAAATAAATGGAATTCACAAAATGATAAAAACATGAAGTAGACATTTGGGGAATGTAAAGTAGTAACTATTTTTTTAAGTTATTACTGTCTATTATAAAAGTAGAGAAATTGAAATTTGCTAATTTGCTCATTATTTTAAATTTTGGGTAAATTTGGTATTTTTTTTATAAATATAAATGAAATTTTTTGACTCAATTTTACCACTGTCATGAAGTAAAATATGTGATGAGAAAACAATCTCAGAATGGCCTGGATAAATAAAAGCATTTTAAAGTCCTAAAGTGACACATGTCAGATTTGCTAAAAATGACCTGGGCAGAAAGGTGAAAATGGCTTTGTCCTGAAAGGGTTAAAGGAAAAATTGATAAATAAACTCATCAATTGATAAAAATAAAAAAAATATTCGCCAAATAAATATACAAAGAAATTCAACAATAGAGAAATATATAAATAAAGTCTTCAATAAATAAATACATCAATAAATTCATAAATACAGAAATATATAAATAAATTCATCAATAATTAAATACAAAAAAATATTCATCAATACAGAAATATATAAAGTTATCAATAATTAAATACAAAAATAAATTCATCAATACAGAAATATATATATAAAAAGAGTAATCAATAAATAAATTCACCAATAAATACATAAATAAATGTATCAATAAATACATAAATTCATCAATACAGAAATATATAAATGAAGTCATCAATAAATATATATATAAAAAAATGAATTCCTAAATAAATTAATTAATTCATCCAGAAATATATACAGAAGTTAAAAAACAACGATGTTTTGGAGGGAGAGCTAAGGAGAAACACTATGGACGTGATCAAGAAACTGGAAGGAATCCATCTTGATAACCAGACTTTATTGGCCAGCCTAGATGTTGAGGCACTCTACAGCTCCATACCCTAACAAAAAGGGTGTGGGGCTGTAGGGGCCTTTTTACAGGAACGGGGCACACACATGTGGCGTCACAATGAGTTTGTACTGGAATTACTACAGTTCATTTTGGAACATAATGTGTTTCTGTTTGATGGCCGCCTATTTCACCAGATCAGGGGAGTGGCAATGGGTAGCCCATGTGCACCGACCTTCGCCAATCTCTACCTAAGCTGGTGGAAACGGAAAGTGTTTTTTGCTGAGGAGGAAAACAGATAGACCAGACATATAGGTCTGTGGTTACGTTACATTGATGACGTGTTGATCCTATGGTAGTGTGAGTGACTTTAAGAACTTTGTCACCAATCGTAACAAGAACGACCTGGGACTATATTTCATGTCGGAAATCCATCAAAACCACATCACCTTCTTAGATCTCAACATTTTTAGGGCTCTGGAAGGGAATATATGCACACGTCTGTTCCGGAAGACTACAGCCACGAACAGCCTTCTACAATGGGATAGCTGCCATCCGGTGGCTTTAAAAAAAGGTATTCCCAAAGGGCAGTACTTGAGCCTGCGTAGAAACTGCTTAGGTTGGCAGACTACCAGGTGGCAGCTAGGGACCTTCAGAGTAGGTTTACAGACAGGAGATATCCACGACAGGTTTTAATGAATGCATACCAGCACTCACTTGAAGTAAATTGTGACACATTGTTGGTACCAGGGACCAGTGGGGGTGACGATAATCAAGTCTGTATTATTGCCACTTTTGACGAGGCACATAGAAATGTACGTGATGTTCTCACTCGCTATTGGGGCATCCTTAAATCGGACCCAGATGTGGGACACCTCGTGGGTGCCACCCCGACTATCACCTTTCGCCGTGGCCGCAATTTAAGAGATCGATTGGTGCACAGCTTTTTACAAACCCCACTGCCGGCGACGTGGCTCGATCGACAAAGGGCACGTTTCGCTGTAGCGGCTGTGTGGTATGCGGAGTGATTGAGCGGGTGAACAGTTTCATCAGTACAGTGACACAAAAAAGATTTGCAATTTTGTAATTTATAAATTGCAGAACCAGAGGTGTCATCTATCTGGCAACCTGTACGTGCAGCCTCCAATATGTAGGCAAAACTATACGGGAGTTTCGGTGGAGGATAGGGGAACATCTCAATGACATCCGTAATGACGCTGATACCCCTATCGCACGTCACATATCCATCAGTCACTCCGGCAGAGTGGGGGCCATTAGGTTTCAAGGCATTAAGGTGATTAGAAGGACTCCTAGAGGGGGTGACTTTGATACAAAACTGTTACAGAAGGAGGTAGAATGGACATTCAGGCTACGCACCATACATCCTGAAGGTCTGAATGAACACATCTCATATACATGTTTCATTTAAATGGGACTTTTGTCTCTTGTTGGCCCTCCTTATAGGTACCCAACATGAGAATTATCCCCCCCCCCCCTATTCTGATGAATAGGAATCCTTGTTTATTATCCTACAGACATGCATGTCTTATCATTTATATTAGCATGATACATGCATATGTATCTATGCATGTTCTCATTGCCTCATATGGACTGCTTATTGCATACTTTTGGCACTTATATACTATCTCTGCAAGTAGAGGAATACATCTCATGCCATTGTCTGGGTATAATAGCTACGATGTGCATTACCTTGCTATAAGATTTATCCTTCTGCACCTTACTTTTTTGCTACCTGCCTTGCTGGTGCTTGTCGTTCTTCGCCGTTTGGTCCCTGCAATTATACGGGAGCCTGTTGACACTTCAGAGAGGATTGCGTCGCCGAGATGGGCAGAGGGGAAGGGCGGGTGTGTTGAGTCCTTGTGACACGCCCACCGCTCTCCCGTTCGCTGGGGCAACTGGATCCGCCCCCTAAGGAGAGGAGTATCCCCTATTTTACTAGCTGAGAGCGGCGGCTGTATTACGGCCACCCTAGCGCCGATGCCGTCGCCTCACCACACGAGGCGCACGGCGCTCCATGTGTCTGTTTGACTGTCTTGAACTTTATATACCTAGCTCCTGATGAACCTAAATGGCGAAATCTCGAGCAAAGAATAGGGTGCAGGTTCAGCGCAATCCTCTTGATGGGGATAGGGTAGACAGCCGCTTTGTAAATTTAGCCAAGACATTATAACTGTTTAACAATATGGACAGTGAAGGGAAAATACTTTATTTTGTAGGGAGGTCAGCAATTTGTTACCCACAAAGTGTAATTAGATCCCTGCCTCTTAGCTTTAAATTGGCTACTAGCACCTCTGAATTCGCAGTAGCTGGTAATGTCCTAATGATATACTGCGCTACAGCGGTTTCATCAGTGTATACCAGCTTGAACGTACTGCAGAGTGTATGGCGTTACTATTTACATACAGTCGTGGCCAAAAGTTTTGAGAATGACACAAATATTAGTTTTCACAAAGTTTGCTGCTAAACTGCTTTTAGATCTTTGTTTCTGTTGTTTCTGTGATGTAGCGAAATATAATTACACGCACTTCATACGTTTCAAAGGCTTTTATTGACAATTACATGGCATTTATACAAAGAGTCAGTATTTGCAGTGTTGGCCCTTCTTTTTCAGGACCTCTGCAATTTGATTGGGCATGCTCTCAATCAACTTCTGGGCCAATTCTTGACTGATAGCAACTCATTCTTTCATAATCACTTCTTGGAGTTTGTCAGAATTAGTGGGTTTTTGTTTGTCCACCCGCCTCTTGAGGATTGACCACAAGTTCTCAATGGGATTAAGATCTGGGGAGTTTCCAGGCCATGGACCCAAAATGTCAACGTTTTGGTCCCCGAGCCACTTAGTTATCACTTTTGCCTTATGGCACGGTGCTCCATCGTGCTGGAAAATGCATTGTTCTTCACCAAACTGTTGTTGGATTGTTGGAAGAAGTTGCTGTTGGAGGGTATTTTGGTACCATTCTTTATTCATGACTGTGTTTTGGGCAAAATTGTGAGTGAGCCCACTCCCTTGGATGAGAAGCAACCCCACACATGAATGGTCTCAGGATGCTTTACTGTTGGCATGACACAGGACTGATGGTAGCGCTCACCTTTCTTCTCCGGACAAGCCTTTTTCCTGATGCCCCAAACAATCGGAAAGAGGTTTCATCGGAGAATATGACTTTGCCCCAGTCCTCAGCAGTCCATTCACCATATTTTCTGCAGAAGATCAATCTGTCCCTGATGTTTTTTTTTTTAGAGAAGTGGCTTTTTTGCTGCCCTTCTTGACACCAGGCCATCTTCCAAAAGTCTTCGCCTCACTGTGCGTGCAGATGCGCTCACACCTGCCTGCTGCCATTCCTGAGCAAGCTCTGCACTGGTGGCACTCCGATCTCGCAGCTGAATCCTCTTTAGGAGACGATCCTGGCGCTTGCTGGACTTTCTTGGACGCCCTGAAGCCTTCTTAACAAGAATTGAACCTCTTTCCTTGAAGTTCTTGATGATCCTATAAATTGTTGATTGAGGTGCAATCTTAGTAGCCACAATATCATTGCCTGTGAAGCCATTTTTATGCAACGCAATGATGGCTGCACGCGTTTCTTTGCAGGTCACCATGGTTAACAATGGAAGAACAATGATTTCAAGCATCACCCTCCTTTTAACAGGTCAAGTCTGCAATTTTAACCCAATCAGCCTGGCAATCATCACCAGCCTTGTGCTCGTCAACATTCTCACCTGAGTTAACAAGACGATTACTGAAATGATCTCAGCAGGTCCTTTAATGACAGCAATGAAATGCAGTGGAAAGGTTTTGGGGGGATTAAGTTAATTTTCATGGCAAAGATATGCAATTCATCTGATCACTCTTCATAACATTCTGGAGTATATGCAAATTGCTATTATAAAAACTTAAGCAGCAACTTTTCCAATTTCCAATATTTATGTAATTCTCAAAACTTTTGGCCACAACTGTACACTCTGTAGAGCATCATTCTAGACAGCCAGTAATCCCACTTCAAATACATAAAGAGGTACTGAGGGGGATATGGCTGCCCTCTATAGCAGTTCAGAGGGCCAATAATATATTTATTTTCAAGGTTTTTTTTGTTTAAATATAGTGAGATAGGGCCTTACATACCCTCCCCTTTCTTTTAACGCATATCTAATGCAATTTGACATTTTATTTCATCTACAACATTTCTATCAACTGTGACCAGAGCCAAGGAGAGGGATTGACAAGGAACCCTTCAGCACCCAGAACCGACGGTGGGGGCTAAGAAGTCGCTGCTGATCCAGGACTCATCAATTTTGATAAATGTCAGTCTATCCACTGAGTCTGTGGACAGACGGGTCCGCTTGTCGGTGACCACCCCACCTGCTTCACTGAATGTCCAGTCAGACAGTAAGCTGGAGGGGGGGCAAGACAGTACTTTCAGCGCATACTGAGCGAGCTCACAGCAGGTGTCCAACCTGGCAAGCCAGTACTCCATGGGGTCAACGGTGCACATGCTGTCAGAAGCACCGACATACCCCATATAGTCTGCCACCTCTTCTTGCTGCACCAAGGCACTCTCTCCAGCATCAAGCAGGCATTCTAGTGTCCTGTCTTGCAGGAACACTATGGGGAGCACGTGTCACGGCCTTTGGTTTGCGCTGTGACACTGTGCTCCCCACACTGTGGCAACGTATTGCTGTGAGAGCATGCGGTGGCAGTGTCTCGGCCTTCTGGGTGATTGCCGTGACATGGTTGCCTCGCATGCTGTTGCCGGTGGATACGTGTGGCTTAGTTTGCTTGTGTGTGCACTTCCCCTTTAAGTGGCTTCCTTCCTCTGTCTGGTGTTAGAAGGGTTAACTCCCTTCCTAGTGTTTTGTGAACACTGGGTTTATGTGTTTGCGTTTCTCCTCGTCCATTTCTCAGTGGTTCAGGTGCTTGTGTTGTGTGCTGGATGCATTTCCTGTGGTGTACTGGCTGTGTGCTGGTTGGGGATGCATGCTGGCAGCGACCTGGTGTGAACCGTGTCTGAGGTGGATGCAGCGTTCAGTGCAGTTTCTCTGGGCTGTTTGGTGGCTGGTACCCTGGTTCCTGTGTGCTGTGTCCTCTAATGTTGGTGTGGACACCAGCACTTGTGCAGGGTTCCTCCAGCCTTGGTGTATGCTGGTGGTTCTCTGTTCCTGGCTTTTACCATCTGTCCAGTGAGGGCCACCCTTGTGGTCATACTGTCATGGCGGGGAGTGGGGGAAACCCCCCACCGTGCGGTGTCAAATGGTAAAGAGGATCAGCCTGGCCAAAAAGGAGTAATAAGGGAGCAGGTCACCTCCTACAACATCCCTAATCCTCTCCCTGACTCACCGTATGAGCAGACCCCGATGGTAGGACGACTCATACTCTGGATACCTGTGTGTGGTGTTGTTGGTACAGAGTCCTGTTTGGTGTGTGGGCAGTGGCGTAGCGTGGGTTGCCAGCACCCGGGGCAAGGCAAAAATTGCGCCCCCCCCCCCCGCGCCTACCCCAGGCACGCCACTTTTAACAGATACTATAGTAGATCACTAGCAGTCCTATGTAACACCTCAGATAACACAGAGATAACTCTCTGAGTACAGATAATGTAGTAGATGGGTGTGAGGCCCCAGAATTCAGAACACACACAGTGTGACCTGAAGTCTGGGGCCAGAATGCGGCAGTATGGGCCAAATTCTCAATCTTCTCCCTCAACCCTACCATGAAACAGATATGTGGATGGACATTATTATTACAGTAGAATACCGCACCATACCTGTTACATCCAGTGACGTCTCCTGTGATGTAGACTCTCCTCGACGTCTTCATTCAGAGATAAGACCGCCATGATAACTTCTTTCAGCCGCTTCTCGTCTCTGCAGAGTTTCACCGAAAATTGTTTAGGTTCCTCACTTTACTATCATGCTCTCCTTCCTGGTGTCTCAACACTGTCATCCTGCTGCCCCCCAATACTGAGCTAGAGCCAGACAGATAGCTTTCATTCCCCATAATATTATTCCCCCTGTATATTATAATGGCCCCTCTTTATTATTAATGTACTGGCCCCCTCTTTAATAACAAAGAGGGGGCCAGTACATTAATAATAAAGAGGGGCCATTACATTAATAATAAAGAGGGGGCCATTATATTAGCAAAGAGGGGGCCAGTACATTAATAATAAAGAGGGGGCCATTATATTAATAACAACGAGGGGGCCATTACATTAATAAAAAGAGGGGGCCATTGCATTAATAATAAAGAGGGGGCCATTATATTAGCAAAGAGGGGCCATTACATTAATAACAAAGAGGGGGCCATTACATTAATAATAAAGAGGGGGGTCATTATATTAATAATAAAGAGGGGGTCATTACATTAATAACAAAGAGGGGGTCATTACATTAATAATAAAGAGGGGGGTCATTACATTAATAACAAAGAGGGGGTCATTATATTAATAATAAAGAGGGGGTCATTATATTAATAATAAAGAGGGGCCATTATATTATTAATAAAGAGGGGCCATTACATGAATAACAAAGAGGGGGCCATTACATTAATAATAAAGAGGGGGCCATTATATTAATAACAAAGAGGGGGTCATTACATTAATAACAAAGAGGGGGTCATTATATTAATAACAAAGAGGGGGTCATTACATTAATAATAAAGAGGGGGTCATTACATTAATAATGAAGAGGGGGTCATTACATTAATAGTAATGTACTGGCCCCCTCTTTATTATTAATATAATGCCCCCCTTTTTATTAATATAATGCCCCCCTTTTTATTAATAATGTACTGGCCCCCTCTTTGCTAATGTAATGTCCCCCTCTTTGTTATTAATGTACTGGCACCCTCTTTGCTAATGTAATGTCCCCCTCTTTGTTATTAATGTACTGGCACCCTCTTTGCTAATGTAATGTCCCCCTCTTTGTTATTAATGTACTGGCACCCTCTTTGCTAATGTAATGTCCCCCTCTTTGTTATTAATGTACTGGCACCCTCTTTGCTAATGTAATGTCCCCCTCTTTGTTATTAATGTACTGGCACCCTCTTTGCTAATATAATGTCCCCCTCTTATTACTATGCCAATGCCATAGCCTTTCTGCTCCAGTCCTCTCCCACCCCCCATACTGCCCCCAGAGCCTCTGCACTGCAATTAGGAAAGGTAACATAAAAAAAAAATACTTACCCATCTCCATCCCTGCTTGTTCCCGCCGCAGGCGGTCACGAACGCCTCACTGTGCCTTCCTGCGCCGCGTCATCGCGTCAACTCGCGAGACCCGACGCAGGAGGTCACAGTGAGGTTATCGTGACCGAGTCCTGCATCGCTCTACTGCCTTATAGGCTTCAGGCCACTAGGCCTGAAGCCTATGGGGCATAACGGAGGGGACGGGAGCCATAGGCTCCCGTAGCCCTCATTGAAATTTCGGCTGCCTGGCGCCCCCTGCAATTTGGCGCCCGGGGCAACGGCCCCTCCGGCCCCCCCCACGCTACGCCCCTGTGTGTGGGCTCCTGTACATATGCACGGGTTCCAGTCGTGGTGGCAGCGGCAGGTAAGCGTGTTGTCTGGTGTTCTTACCTGCCGACTCTGTTGCTGTATTCAGTATTCCACTTTTCCCTGCAGCTAGGTCATTTGAGACTCCTGTTCCTCCGTGTCTTGGAGAACAGGTTGTCTCTCCCCTGCTCCTTGGTGAGGGATTACCATGGCAACTTAAGGTCTCCAGGTATTCTGAGTATAGTCGTCCTACCATCGGGGTCCGCTCATACGGTGAGGATTCAGGGAGAGGATTAGGGATGTTGTAGGAGGTGACCTGCTCCCTTATTACTCCTTTTTGGCCAGGCTGATCCTCTTTACCCTTTGACACCGCACCGTGGGGGTTTCCCCCACTCCCCGCCGTGACAGCACGTCATTGAGGCCGACATGCTCCCAGTTGCCAGCTCGAATGGGGCCAACACGTGGCAGACCTGGTGTATCTGCCCCCACTCCGAATTGGTGATGTAGGGAAGTGGGTGTAAAGGCGCGGAAGTGCCTTGGTCCAGCAGATACTCTTTCACCACCCGTCGCTGCTTCCACAACCTCTCCAGCATATGGAGGGTGGAGTTCCACCGCGTCACACTGTCCACAATCAGCCTGTGAGGTGGCAGGCTGTCGCCCTGCTGCAGTTTGGACAGGGACGCAGTGGGGGTTGGGGAGCGTCGAAAGTGGCTGGCAATCCTCCATACCCTTTGCACGATGTCGCTCAACCTTGGGTATGTGCATAGGAACGTCTGCACCACAAGGTTGAGGACATGTGCCATGCAGGGCACGTGTGTTAGACTGCCAGCATGGAGGGTGGCGAGGAAGTTGCTGCCATTGTCACAGATAACCATACCTGCCTGGAGCCTTCCGGGTGTAAGCCACTTGTGGACCTGAGCCTGGAGGGCAGCCAGAACATCAGGTCCAGTGTGTCTCCATTCCCCTAAGCTCACAAGCTGGAGCATGGCCTGGCAGCAGACGTGCCCCACACTTGTGTAGCTACAGGGACACTTGTTGGGGGGCTCAGCAGTGGTGGAGACAGTGGCTTGAGGGAGAGCAGCAGTTCTCCTCTGGACACCCCGGGGCAGCAGCACAAACTGAGATGCCGCCACATCTGATGATCCCTCCCCGGCGCCTCAGAGGGACACGCAATGGGCTGTAAAGCTGATGTATCGTTCCTGCCCATGTCTGCTTGTCCAGGCATCCATTATCAGATGCACCCTGTCGCTAACAGCATGATGCAGCGACAGAAATACATTCTGCACAATGTGCTGGTGTAGGGCAGGGACGCCGGACCTAGCAAAGAAATGGCGGCTGGGGACACGCCATCTGGGTTGGGCCTGCTCCAACATCTGCCGGAAAATCATGGATGAGGCAGACGCCCACGTCCACTCATGATTGGAACTAATGACCACAATGTTTTTAAACAACAGAAAACAAAATAGGAATAGAATAATGAGGGAGTTTGGGCAAAATGTATTGGGTTGGGGACAATGGGGCAAAAATTAAATAAAATAGACACAAAACCCTAAGACAATGACACAAAAACAGACAAAAAATACTTTTTTTTGTTTTTTTTCTCACAGACAAAAGACGCTGACAATAATCCCTCCCTAACACACGAAACCCTAAAACAGTAACACTAAAACACAGCCAAAGACCTTCCTTTTTTTTTTTTTTACAGACAAAACACGCTGACAATAATCCATCCATAGCACACAAAACCCTAAAATAGTAACACTAAAACACAGCCAAAGACTTTTTTTTTCACAGACTAAACAGACACCAAAAGGCTACACAACACCCTGCACTGGACCCTATCAGCTACACTATTCACTAACTAACCTACACCATCTCACACTAACTATCTGGATTATATATATGACTGAGCTAACTAACTAATGTACCTAACACCCTACACTGGAACCTATCAACTAACCTATTCACTAACTAACCTACACTATCTCCCACTAACTATCTGTATTATATATATGAGGTATCAAATGTAATATTACACTGGAATTCAGCAAAGCACAAAAATCTCACTACTCTCTCTCTCACAACTGCATGAAACAGCACAAAATGGCTGCTGGGGACGTCTTATATAGTAAGGGGTAGGCAACTTTCCTATTAGTTGCTAGAGATGTTACTAAGCTCTGACAAAGACATTGCAGCCTTCTCATTGGCCCACAAGCAAGAAGCAGTGAGGGATCAAGTGTACTGTTTAAAAAAAACCATGAATATTCGCTATTACGAATATATAGTGCTATATTCTAAATATTTGTGAATTCTCGAAGTCTCGATATTCGCGATTAAAATTCGCAATACTAGTAACTAGCAACAAATCCAGCTGCTTCCCCAGAGAAGTGGCCTGGATTGGTTGGCTCTAAGTCTGAGACATTGTATGTTGAGTCTAGTTTCAACTTACGATGGGTCAGGAAAGACCATTATATACTGAAAATATTGTATCCTGAGGCCATTGTATCTTGAGGGAGCGCTGTACGAATGTAGAAACTACCAATGCATTCCTCCAAAGCAGGACTTGTAATATGGACCTAAGCCATCAATTTATGGTAAACAAATGTTTCTTCAAGCAGCAGCTAATGACTGGTATCTCCTGCCATTTCCTGTCTCGAGGACCAGTAAGCAGAGACCAGCAGGGGCCTGGTAATTGGCAGCCACAGGAGAGTTGATGAGTAAAGCTGTTTTTATTCTTTTTTTTAAAACCGATTCTGCCCCTAGCACTTTTCTAAACTTGTGTGGAAATGGGTGGGGCTCAGTTGGAGGACGAGGCCTACTGTGGCCCGCCAGCTTGACTGCCAGAAACTGCCATAAGTTATAGCTCCAGTCCACTCCAGCTTCTGAAGCATAGAGTGCCAGAGATGTGCCGCTTAATAAATTAGACACATCTTACTCTAGCGCAGGGGATCAAGACTGGCATATGGGAACACCAGTCTTGACAAATGTCCCCAATTATCTGTTTACAAGGACAACTGATACTTTTCATGTATTTGAAATAAGATGAAGATAAGCATAGGCGTGCGCACGGGGTGTGCCGGGTGTGCCTGGGCACACTCTAATAGGTTCGTCACCTCCATGCGCACTGCCCCCCAGCCTATTTCCCTGTCTGTTTTGCTGGCTGCCGCCGCCCGCCGCGCTGTCAATTCATTTACAATATCTGGCTGTGGGCTGCCGGCGGGCGGTAGCTAGTATTCAAATAGGGGGCGGAGTCCCGGACCCGGCGGAGGCAGAGAGGGTGTGCGTGCTGTGCGGCGCAGGCTGAGTTGACGTTGACGTCACGTCACGCTGCATCTGAATAGTAGTACCCTGCCTGCGCGCCTGGCCGTCTGCTAGCTGGTGAGGTGAGGGCTGGGCATATAAAAAAAAGTAGTATGTACCCCCCGTCCCACAGTGCTACGAATCCTCTGTTGTCGCCTGTATTATCCTGATACCCCTCAGTTATATAATATATCTGAGGGGTATCAGGATAAATCATACAGGGGATAATATAACTAGGGGTATCAGGGTACATGAGGGGAAATATAACTGAGGAGGGCTAGGCTACTATCAGACATTATACAGGGGTAATATAACTTATCTTACCCCTCACCCCTGTATTATGTCCCTGATAGCCCTCCTCACTTGTATTACCCCTGTATAATGTACCCTGATAGATACCCCTTAGTTATATTACCCCCTGTATAATGTACCCTGATACCCCTCAGTTATATAATATAACTGAGGGGTGTCAGGTTAAATTATACAGGGGGTAATATAACTAAGGGGTATCAGTGTACATTATTATACAGGGGGTAATATAACTAAGGGGTATCAGGGGACATTATTATACAGGGGGTAATATAACTAAGGGGTATCAGGGGACATTATTATACAGGGGTAATATAACTTAGGAGGGCTATCAGGGGACATTATACAGAGGAAATATAACTTATATTACCCCTGTATAATGTCCTTGATAGCCCTCCTCAGTTATATTACCCCTGTATAGTGTACCCTGATACCCCTTAGTTATATTACCCCCTGTATAATTTACCCTGATACCCCTCAGTTATATTACCCCTGTATAAAGTCCCCTGATAGCCCTCCTAAGTCATATGTCATCCACAGATCCCCCATAACAGTGTGTCATCCACAGGTCCCCCATAACAGTGTGTCATCCACAGGTCCCCTATAACAGTGTGTCATCCACAGGTCCCCCATAAGAGTGTGTCATCCACAGATCCCCCATAACAGTGTGTCATCCACAGGTCCCCCATAACAGTGTGTCATCCACAGGTCCCCCATAACAGTGTGTCATCCACAGGTCCCCCATAACAGTGTGTCATCCATAGGTCCCCCATAACAGTGTGTCATTCACAGATCCCCCATAAAAATGTGTCATTCACAGATCTCCCATAAAAATGTGTCATTCACAGATCCCCCATAAAAGTGTCATTCACAGATCCCCCAAAACAATGTGTCATCCACAGATCCCCCATAAGTGTGTCATACACAGATCCCCCATAACACTGTGTCATCCACAGATCCCCCATAACAGTGCACCTGCGCACTATGGAGAGACTGAAAGCAGGGGAAGATCCGCGGAAGCAAGCAGAGGACGGCATAGCAGACGACTGAATGGCTTCTTTTGTAAGTAAATTATTTTATTATAGCGCTGAAACTGCTTTAAACTCTAAAGAAAAGTTTTGGAGAGTGTTTCTCTCTTTCTCAGGTCTGAAGCAATACCGAGGAAGAAAGGAAAACTCTTGAAAGCTTGTCTTTTAAGTATTAGGATAGTACAATAAAAAGGTATCCCTGCATACCGCAATACTCTCGTATTTTGTAATCTTATTTATATATACTTATTTAGTTTTTTTCAGTAGTATGATTATATGGTGGAAATTATTAGTGCCCCCCGCCCCCATTTTTGACTGTGGTATATTATGTGCCCCCCCCCCCTATATATTGTTCCTAGGTGCAGAGGCGGAGTCACGGCAATGCTAGGGTGAGGCCCAGCCTGTGTGTATATGTGTGTGTGTATATAATTATATATATACAGTGTGTGTATATATATATATATATATATATACACACACACACACACATATATACATACATACATAAATACACAAATACACACGTGCGCGGGGCGTGTGTTTTTGTGCTTTAGGGTGCACACCCTAATGCAATAGGCTGCGCACGCCTATGAAGATGAGGCTTTTTTTTCTTACATTGCACTGAAAAATGTAAACTGAACTGTGGTAGGCTGCTCTTAGAGGCTCATTTGCATATATTAAAACATCATTTTTCTTAGCATGGGACCAACACAGATGTCTTCAGCTGCCAAGCACACACAGAACAGGTCAGCCAGTTTCATAGGTACCAATCTGCTGACAGATGCCCCTTAAGCATTGTCCACAAAATGTATCTAACCTCACCTCCTTATGTCAGATGTCCCATTCTTGCTTTTCCATGGGAAGCCACGCAAGAGGCATATCTAGCTCTGTGTGCAATGTCCATACCTGGCTTTTTTGTCCACAGAACATCTCATGGTATACTTGGCCTTGCTCCATCGCCTTATGTCCCAAACTACATATATACATTTTCAGATTTCCCCAGTCCTGTACCTAGACCCTTTCATTTACACAGATGACATCGGTGTGCTGTCTGCATCCCTATGTCCATTAAGAAAATTCTAGAACATGTCCTATTCTGTTATGTATTGTGGACGAGAATAGTTATTTGTAGTGGGAGTAAGAAAAATGTGGAGCACACACTGAAGGTAGCTGGATTGTGCAGTTCTGTAGTTTGTGGGACGAAATATGAATACAGTCATGTGCATGAGGCTGCGCTATTGTCTGTATGCCTGGATGGAGAAGATGCTGGGACTTTTACTTAGCTCTATAATTCACTATTACGACCCTGAGAGATCCCTTCTTCCCTACATCACTTTAAATCTAAAGAAGCATCAAAGTGGGACTCAAACGGCAAAGGAAATGTTCACTAATATTTTCTCAGGACGTTTTTTTTTTTTTTTTCTTAAAAACACACTCCAGGCCTCCTTTGATCTAAAAACATGTAGGGGAAAACAATCTCCCAGACGTGAAGTAAAAGGGAATGCCACTTAGTGATTTCATAAGAAACAAAACTGCATATGAGTTGCATGGAACAGCTGACATCAAAATGGGACATTTCTGTGGCAGTTGCATGCAGTGTAATAGAACACATGTAATCACTGCAGTGTCACTATCTTTTATGTGCTGGTTGGTGTGGTTGTGTACATCTTTAAAGGGGTTCTGCACTTTGTTTTAACTGATGATCTATCCTCTGGATAGATCATCAGCTTCTGATTGGCGGGGGTCGGACACCCGGGACCCCTGCCGATCAGCTGTTTGAGAAGGCAGCGGCGCTCCAGCAGTGTTGCGGCCTTCTCACTGTTTACCACAGGCCCAGTGACGTCACGAATACTATCAACTAGCCTGGGCGGGGCTAAGCTCTGTTCACTTGAACATTTCTCAAACAACCGATCATCGGGGGTCCCGGGTGCCGGACCCCCGCCGATCAGAAGCTGATGATCTATCCAGAGGATAGATCATCAGTTAAAACAAAGTGCAGAACCCCTTTAAGACTGACTTCTGTTGCTTTATCTAAATGAGCTTTGTTCTGTTACTGTATCAAAGCACAGAGCTTGATTCCATTACTGTAAGCATGCACAGGCTTGGTTCTTACTGTATCTATGCATAAATCTTGGTTTTCTCGTGTATCTATGCACAGAGCTTGGTTCTGTTACCGTCTCTATGCACAGAGCTTGGTTCTGTTACTGTATCTATGCACAGAGCTTGGTTCTGTTACCGTCTCTATGCACAGAGCTTGGTTCTGTTACTGTATCTATGCACAGAGCTCGGGTCTGTTACCGTATCTATGCACAGAGCTTGGTTCTGTTACCGTATCTATGCACAGAGCTTGGTTCTGTTACTGTATCTATGCACAGAGCTCGGTTCTGCTATCGTATCTATGCACAGAGCTTGGTTCTGTTACCGTCTCTCTATGCACAGAGCTCGGTTCTGTTACCGTATCTATGCACAGAGCTTGGTTCTGCTATCGTATCTATGCACAGAGCTTGGTTCTGTTACCGTCTCTCTATGCATAGAGCTCGGTTCTGTTACCGTTTCTATGCACAGAGCTCGGTTCTGTTACCGTATCTATGCACAGAGCTCGGTTCTGTTATCGTATCTATGCACAGAGCTCGGTTCTGTTATCGTATCTATGCACAGAGCTTGGTTCTGTTATCGTATATATGCACAGAGCTCGGTTCTGTTATCGTATCTATGCACAGAGCTCGGTTCTGTTACCGTCTCTATGCACAGAGCTTGGTTCTGTTACTGTATCTATGCACAGAGCTCGGGTCTGTTACCGTATCTATGCACAGAGCTTGGTTCTGTTACTGTATCTATGCACAGAGCTCGGGTCTGTTACCGTATCTATGCACAGAGCTTGGTTCTGTTACTGTATCTATGCACAGAGCTTGGTTCTGCTATCGTATCTATGCACAGAGCTTGGTTCTGTTATCGTATCTATGCACAGAGCTTGGTTCTGTTACCGTCTCTCTATGCATAGAGCTCGGTTCTGTTACCGTATCTATGCACAGAGCTTGGTTCTGCTATCGTATCTATGCACAGAGCTTGGTTCTGTTACCGTATCTATGCACAGAGCTCGGTTCTGCTATCGTATCTATGCACAGAGCTCGGTTCTGTTATCGTATCTATGCACAGAGCTCGGTTCTGTTATCGTATCTATGCACAGAGCTTGGTTCTGTTATCATATCTATGCACAGAGCTTGGTTCTGTTACTGTATCTATGCACAGAGCTTGGTTCTGCTATCGTATCTATGCACAGAGCTTGGTTCTGTTACCGTCTCTCTATGCATAGAGCTCGGTTCTGTTATCGTATCTATGCACAGAGCTCGGTTCTGTTATCGTATCTATGCACAGAGCTCGGTTCTGTTATCGTATCTATGCACAGAGCTCGGTTCTGTTATCGTATCTATGCACAGAGCTTGGTTCTGTTATCATATCTATGCACAGAGCTCGGTTCTGTTATCGTATCTATGCACAGAGCTCGGTTCTGTTACTGTATCTATGCACAGGGCTTGGTTCTGTTACCGTATCTATGCACAGAGCTTGGTTCTGTTATCATATCTATGCACAGAGCTTGGTTCTGTTATCGTATATATGCACAGAGCTCGGTTCTGTTATCGTATCTATGCACAGAGCTCGGTTCTGTTACCGTATCTATGCACAGAGCTTGGTTCTGTTACTGTATCTATGCACAGAGCTTGGTTCTGTTACTGTATCTATGTACAGAGCTTGGTTCTGTTATCATATCTATGCACAGAGCTTGGTTCTGTTACTGTATCTATGCACAGAGCTTGGTTCTGTTATCATATCTATGCACAGAGCTCGGTTCTGTTACTGTATCTATGCACAGAGCTTGGTTCTGTTACTGTATCTATGCACAGAGCTTGGTTCTGTTACCGTCTCTATGCACACAGCTTGGTTCTGTTACCGTATCTATGCACAGAGCTCGGTTCTGTTATCGTATCTATGCACAGAGCTTGGTTCTGTTATCGTATCTATGCACAGAGCTTGGTTCTGTTACTGTATCTATGCACAGAGCTCGGTTCTGTTATCGTATCTATGCACAGAGCTTGGTTCTGTTACTGTATCTATGCACAGAGCTTGGTTCTGTTACTGTATCTATGCACAGAGCTTGGTTCTGCTATCGTATCTATGCACAGAGCTTGGTTCTGTTACCGTCTCTCTATGCATAGAGCTCGGTTCTGTTACTGTATCTATGCACAGAGCTCGGTTCTGTTATTATATCTATGCACAGAGCTTGGTTCTGTTATCATATCTATGCACAGAGCTCGGTTCTGTTATCGTATCTATGCACAGAGCTTGGTTCTGTTACCGTATCTATGCACAGAGCTTGGTTCTGTTACTGTATCTATACACAGAGCTTGGTTCTGTTACTGTATCTATGCACAGAGCTCGGTTCTGTTACTGTATCTATGCACAGAGCTCGGTTCTGTTATCGTATCTATGCACAGAGCTTGGTTCTGTTATCGTATCTATGCACAGAGCTTGGTTCTGTTACTGTATCTATGCACAGAGCTTGGTTCTGTTACCGTATCTATGCACAGAGCTTGGTTCTGTTACTGTATCTATACACAGAGCTTGGTTCTGTTACTGTATCTATGCACAGAGCTTGGTTCCGTTACCGTATCTATGCACAGAGCTTGGTTCTGTTACCGTATCTATGCACAGAGCTCGGTTCTGTTATCGTATCTATGCACAGAGCTCGGTTCTGTTATCGTATCTATGCACAGAGCTTGGTACTGTTACTGTATCTATGCACTGTATCTATGCACAGAGCTTGGTTCTGTTACCGTATCTATGCACAGAGCTTGGTTCTGTTACTGCATCTATGCACATAGCTTGGTTCTGTTACCGTATCTATGCACATAGCTTGGTTCTGTTATCATATCTATGCACAGAGCTTGGTTCTGTTATCATATCTATGCACAGAGCTTGGTTCTGTTATCGTATCTATGCACAGAGCTCGGTTCTGTTACTGTATCTATACACAGAGCTTGGTTCTGTTACCGTATCTATGCACAGAGCTTGGTTCTGTTACTGTATCTATGCACAGAGCTTGGTTCTGTTATCGTCTCTATGCACAGAGCTTGGTTCTGTTACTGTATCTATGCACAGAGCTTGGTTCTGTTATCGTATCTATGCACAGAGCTCGGTTCTGTTATCATATCTATGCACAGAGCTTGGTTCTGTTATCATATCTATGCACAGAGCTTGGTTCTGTTACTGTATCTATGCACAGAGCTTGGTTCTGTTACTGTATCTATGCACATAGCTTGGTTCTACTATCGTATCTATGCACAGAGCTTAGTTCTGTTACCGTATCTATGCACAGAGCTTGGTTCTGTTACTGTATCTATGCACAGAGCTTGGTTCTGTTACCGTATCTATGCACAGAGCTTGGTTCTGTTACTGTATCTATGCACAGGGCTTGGTTCTGTTACCGTATCTATGCACAGAGCTTGGTTCTGTTACTGTATCTATGCACAGAGCTCGGTTCTGTTACTGTATCTATGCACAGAGCTCGGTTCTGTTATCGTATCTATGCACAGAGCTTGGTTCTGTTATCGTATCTATGCACAGAGCTTGATTCTGTTACTGTATCTATGCACAGAGCTTGGTTCTGTTACCGTATCTATGCACAGAGCTTGGTTCTGTTACTGTATCTATACACAGAGCTTGGTTCTGTTACTGTATCTATGCACAGAGCTTGGTTCTGTTACTGTATCTATGCACAGAGCTCGGTTCTGTTACCGTATCTATGCACAGAGCTCGGTTCTGTTATCGTATCTATGCACAGAGCTCGGTTCTGTTATCGTATCTATGCACAGAGCTTGGTACTGTTACTGTATCTATGCACTGTATCTATGCACAGAGCTTGGTTCTGTTACCGTATCTATGCACAGAGCTTGGTTCTGTTACTGCATCTATGCACATAGCTTGGTTCTGTTACCGTATCTATGCACATAGCTTGGTTCTGTTATCATATCTATGCACAGAGCTTGGTTCTGTTATCATATCTATGCACAGAGCTTGGTTCTGTTATCGTATCTATGCACAGAGCTCGGTTCTGTTACTGTATCTATACACAGAGCTTGGTTCTGTTACCGTATCTATGCACAGAGCTTGGTTCTGTTACTGTATCTATGCACAGAGCTTGGTTCTGTTATCGTCTCTATGCACAGAGCTTGGTTCTGTTACTGTATCTATGCACAGAGCTTGGTTCTGTTATCGTATCTATGCACAGAGCTCGGTTCTGTTATCATATCTATGCACAGAGCTTGGTTCTGTTATCATATCTATGCACAGAGCTTGGTTCTGTTACTGTATCTATGCACAGAGCTTGGTTCTGTTACTGTATCTATGCACATAGCTTGGTTCTGCTATCGTATCTATGCACAGAGCTTAGTTCTGTTACCGTATCTATGCACAGAGCTCGGTTCTGTTATCATATCTATGCACAGAGCTTGGTTCTGTTATCATATCTATGCACAGAGCTTGGTTCTGTTACTGTATCTATGCACAGAGCTTGGTTCTGTTACTGTATCTATGCACATAGCTTGGTTCTGCTATCGTATCTATGCACAGAGCTTAGTTCTGTTACCGTATCTATGCACAGAGCTTGGTTCTGTTACTGTATCTATGCACAGAGCTTGGTTCTGTTACCGTATCTATGCACAGAGCTTGGTTCTGTTACTGTATCTATGCACAGGGCTTGGTTCTGTTACCGTATCTATGCACAGAGCTTGGTTCTGTTACTGTATCTATGCACAGAGCTTGGTTCTGTTATCATATCTATGCACAGAGCTTGGTTCTGTTACTGTATCTATGCACAGAGCTTGGTTCTGTTATCGTATCTATGCACAGAGCTTGGTTCTGTTACTGTATCTATGCACAAAGCTTGGTTCTTTTATCGTATCTATGCACAGAGCTTGGTTCTGTTACTGTATCCATGCACAGAGCTTGGTTCTGTTATCGTATCTATGCACAGAGCTTGGTTCTGTTACTGTATCTATGCACAGAGCTTGGTTCTGTTACTGTATCTATGCACAGAGCTTGGTTCTGTTACCGTATCTATGCACAGAGCTTGGTTCTGTTACTGTATCTATGCACAGAGCTTGGTTCTGTTACTGTATCTATGCACAGAGCTTGGTTCTGTTATCATATCTACCACTCCATATAAACCCCTCTGCCTCCCATCAAACATCGGGCAGGCTAAGCAGGCTCACCTGGAGTAGGCAGTTGGACATTCACCACACTCATTAACCCTTCACCTACAGAAAAAAACAGCATATACAATAAAAAAACTTTTTATCTTTGTAACAGAAAAAACTGCAGTTGTAGAAACATAGAACCATAGAAACATAGAATGTGTCGGCAGATAAGAACCATTTGGCCCATCTAGTCTGCCCAATATACTGAATACTATGAATACAGGTCCTTCTAAAAAAATTAGCATATTGTGATAAAGTTCATTATTTTCTGTAATGTACTGATAAACATTAGACTTTCATATATTTTAGATTCATTACACACCAACTGAAGTAGTTCAAGCCTTTTATTGTTTTAATATTGATGATTTTGGCATACAGCTCATGAAAACCCAAATTTCCTATCTAAAAAAATTAGCATATTTCATCCGACCAATAAAAGAAAAGTGTTTTTAATACAAAAAAAAGGTCAGGAGAGTTGGCAGGCCAATTGAGCACAGTAATACCATGGTCAGTAAACCATTTACCAGTGGTTTTGGCACTGTGAGCAGGTGCCAGGTCGTGCTGAAAAATAAAATCTTCATCTCCATAAAGCTTTTCAGCAGATGGAAGCATGAAGTGCTCCAAAATCTCCTGATAGCTAGCTGCATTGACCCTGCCCTTGATAAAACACAGTGGACCAACACCAGCAGCTGACATGGCACCCCAGACCATCACTGACTGTGGGTACTTGACACTGGACTTCAGGCATTTTGGCATTTCCCTCTCCCAGTCTTCCTCCAGACTCTGGCAACTTGATTTCCGAATGACATGCAAAATTTGCTTTCATCCGAAAAAAGTACTTTGGACCACTGAGCAACAGTCCAGTGCTGCTTCTCTGTAGCCCAGGTCAGGCGCTTCTGCCTCTGTTTCTGGTTCAAAAGTGGCTTGACCTGGGGAATGCGGCACCTGTAGCCCATTTCCTGCACACGCCTGTACACGGTGGCTCTGGATGTTTCTACTCCAGACTCAGTCCACTGCTTCCGCAGGTCCCCCAAGGTCTGGAATCGGTCCTTCTCCACAATTTTTTTCCTTCCCACAGACTTCCCACTGAGGTGCCTTGATACAGCACTCTGGGAACAGCCTATTCGTTCAGAAATTTCTTTCTGTGTCTTACCCTCTTGCTTGAGGGTGTCAATGATGGCCTTCTGGACAGCAGTCAGGTCGGCAGTCTTACCCATGATTGCGGTTTTGAGTAATGAACCAGGCTGGGAGTTTTTAAAAGCCTCAGGAATCTTTTGCAGGTGTTTAGAGTTAATTAGTTGATTCAGATGATTAGGTTAATAGCTCGTTTAGAGAACCTTTTCATGATATGCTAATTTTTTTAGATAGGAATTTGGGGTTTTCATGAGCTGTATGCCAAAATCATCAATATTAAAACAATAAAAGGCTTTAACTACTTCAGTTGGTGTGTAATGAATCTAAAATATATGAAAGTCTAATGTTTATCAGTACATTACATAAAATAATGAACTTTATCACAATATGCTAATTTTTTTAGAAGGACCTGTAGCCCCAGGCCCTATCTTATATGAAGGATGGCCTTATGCCTATCCCATGCATGCTTAAACGCCTTCACTGTATTTGCACATCCACTACTCTCTCAGTAAAGTACCTTATTTTTCGCTTTATAAGACGCAATTCCCCCCCCCCAAAAGTGAGGGGGAAATGGTTGTGCGTCTTATAAAGCGAATACTTCGCTGGCCGCTATGCTGCACAGCGCGGCCAGCGAAGTATCAGTGTGGAGGGAGGAGGCGGGGACACTCATGGCGGGGCTATGAGTGACTCTACTCTAATACACCGGGCCCCGCAAACTGTTAAACATTCAATCTGATCTATTTCTAATTCTATATGCTCTGTACGGTACTTACTGTAGTACCGTACGTATAGCATTAAGACAGCGCAGATCGGCATCTCCCTCGGTCATGCGCCGCCTGCCCCAGCTCCCTCTGTCATGCGCCGCCTGCCCCAGCTCCCTCTGTCATGCGCCGCCTGCCTGTTCATTCATAAGGTGAGATAAGCAGGCAGGCGGTGCATGAGGAGGGAGCTGGGGCAGTCGGCGCATGACCGAGGGAGCTGGGGCAGTCGGCGCATGACCGAGGGAGCTGGGGCAGGCGGCGCATGAGGAGGGAGCTACGGCAGGCGGCGGTGAAAATGGAGGTATGTTCGGGTTCAGCTCTGAACCGGGACAACCCCTTTAACTTTACTAAAATGTACTCCTTTCAAAGACAAAAACGTATATGTTACAAAGAAAAAAATGTGGGGGTTCAGTCAGCACAACTCTGTATGCAGGTGCACATTGCTATAGCGAAATACACATACAAACGCAAAAATACAAATGCAATCGCACTCTGCAACCAGCACTCTGACCTGCCTCTATGCTAGATGTTGAATGAGGCATTAGTGTACATTTTGGTCAAAGCATAATAAGCCACTCACCACATCAAGGTCGCCTCTATGAGTGGTCCCTAACACGAGTTCCTACCTGTTATGGGCCATGACAGCCACAAAAAGTCCAGGGAGCGCAGGTACAGCATGCATGTCAGGCACACTCTGCTTTTAACCCCGTCCGGTGCCATAACAGCTTCCATCGGATCCAGGGATGCAAGTACCAACATGCATGCTGAGCCCACTATATACTTCTCCTGGAGCCAAATGGCTACTGGTAGGCGCTATAAAAGCAGACTCAGTTTTATACTGACTTCAAAACCAGCCTCCAGGGCAGACTAACTGGTCAGGTGTGCATGACTGCATGGAGATCGCCACGCCTCCAATATATACTACAAAGAAAAAAATGTGGGGGGTTCAGTGAGCACAACCCTGTATGCAGGTGCACATTGCTATGGCGAAATACAGATACAAACGCAAAAACACAAATGCAATGGCACTCTGCAACTAGCACTCTGCCCTGCCTCTATGCTGGATGTTGAATGAGGCATTAGTGTACATTTTGGCCAAAGCATAATAAGGAGATCTCCATGCAGTCATGCACACCTGACCAGTTAGTCTGCCCTGGATGCTGGTTTTAAAGTCAGTATAAAACTGAGCCTACCAGTAGCCATTTGGCTCCAGGAGAAGTATATAGTGGGCTCAGCATGCATGTTGGTACTTGCATCCCTGGATCCGATGGAAGCTATTATGGCACCGGACGGGGTTAAAAGCAGAGTGTGCCTGGCGTGCATGCTGTACCTGCGCTCCCTGGACTTTGTGTGGCTGTCATGGCCTATAACAGGTAGGAACTAGTGTTAAAAACTTATATGTACCTCAAAATTGTGGTAACAAAAACTGTAACTCATCTTGCAAAAAAAAAAAAAACAAGCCCTCATTCCGCTACATCGCCAGACAAATAAGGTTATGGCTCTTGTAATACAATGACATAAAAATTACTTTCTCCACAAAACATGCTTTTATACTCCAAAATGTGTATAATATGAAATAAACTATACACATTTTTTTAATAATGTTATTTATACTGCACTGTTCATGCAATAAAAAAAGCCATGCAATGATAGGGGTTTTACTATTTAAAACGTTATGTGTCCTGGAATTCTGTGTAAAATTGCTGTGTCATAAAGGCCTAACAATGAACTAGCAATATTTGCATGCAACTGTAGGGTGGGCCCCCAAAGTCACTTCCACTGGTGGGCCCTAGGGTCAGTGGCGTACCAAGGGGGGGGCGGGGGGGGGGGGGGCGCCCCGGGTGCCACTCACAAGGGGGGTGCCATGCAGGGGCGGGCTGGGCCGGGGGGCAGGAAGGCAATTGCGCCCCAGGCCGCCCTAAATAAACGGCCGCTGGGCCGCCTGTCTTTAAAAAAAAAAAATTATATTTTTTATTCTTCAGGGCCGCACCGCCGATCGCCACAGGCGGCGCGGCCCTGGATGTAATTGCGGCCGTGCTGTGTGTGCTGTGGGGCAGGGGAGGGAGAGGCGTGTCCCTCCCCTGTTCTTCTGATAGGCCGCAGGCACTAATGCCTGCAGCCTATCAGAGGCCGGCTCAGGCAGCGCGATGATGTCATTATCATCGCGACGCCTGAGCCCGGCAGCACACAGCAGGGACACAGGCCGGAAAAGGCTTGCATCGCTGCTGAGCTGATGGAGGTAAGCATTAGTTTTTTTGGGGTTTTTTTCCTCTTTGCGGGGGGGGGGGGGGGGCTGGCACTATGGGGGGGAGATCTGGCACTATGGGGGAACTAGCACTATGGAGGGGCACTATTGGGGAACTAGCACTATGGGGGGGCACTATAGGGGGAGCTGGCACTATAGAGGGAGCTGGCACTATAGGGGGGGCTGGCACTATGGGGGGAGATCTGGCACTGGGGGAGATCTGGCACTGGGGGGAGATCTGACACTATGGGGGGAGATCTGGCACTATGGGGGAGATCTGGCACTATGGGGGAGCTGGAACTATGGGGGAGCTGGCACTATGGGGCAGCTGGCACTATAGGGGGAGCTGACACTATAGAGGGAGCTGGCACTATAGAGGGGGCTGGCACTATGGGGGGAGCTGGCACTATGGGGGAGATCTGGCACTATGGGGGAACTAGCACTATGGGGGGCACTATAGGGACAGCTGGCACTATAGGGGGAGCTGACACTATAGAGGGAGCTGGCACTATAGGGGGGCTGGCACTATGGGGGAGATCTGGCACTATGGGGGGGCTGGCACTATGGGGGAACTAGCACTAGGGGGAGCTGGCACTATAGGGGGAGCTGGCACTATAGGGGGGCTGACACTATGGGGGGGCTGGCACTATGGGGGGGAGCTGGCACTATGGGGGCATTTCTTACTGGCACATTATGGGGGGGCACCATGGGGGAGAGGAGCACTATGGGGGTATCTGGGGGCTCTAAAGGGGCTTTTTTTTAATTATTGGCACATTCTGGGGGGCACTATAGGGGAGAGCAGCACTATGGGGCATCTGGTGTTACTATAGGGGCATTATTTGGGGGCACTATGGGGAAGTGGGGGCTCTAAAGTGGTCTTATGTATTGGAACATTATGGGGGGCACTATGGCATTTGGTGGCACTAAGGGGGCATTTTTTACTGGCACATTATGGGAGGCACTATAGGGGAGAGCGGCACTATGGGGGAGTGGAGCACTATTGAGGCATATGGTGGCACTAAGAAGGGGCATTTTTTTACTGGCACATTGTGGGGGAGGAGCACTATAGGGGCATCTGCTGGGGGCACTAAGGGGCATTTTTTTACTGGCATATTATGGGGGACACTATGGGGAAGGGGAGAGGAGCAGTATGAGGGCATTTACTGGGGCACTATATAGGGGTATTTTATACTGGCATACATTATGGGGACATTAGCTCAACTGCGGGCACTAAGCGGGGGTATTTCATGTACTGTCATATTATAGGGAAAATTAGTACTACTAGGGGGTATTATGGGGAGCTTTACTACTACTGGGGGCTATGAGGAA
Source organism: Bufo gargarizans (assembly GCF_014858855.1). NCBI lineage: Eukaryota > Metazoa > Chordata > Amphibia > Anura > Bufonidae > Bufo > Bufo gargarizans. The sequence continues at coordinate 115,894,861 of NC_058084.1, read as the reverse complement.
CATGATTACTAGGGCACTATAGGGGCATTATTACTACTAAGTGTGCTCTGGCAGAGAATTATTTCTCTTGGTGGGATTTTGGGGAGCACTGTTACTTTGGGGGCACACTGGCATAGTATCAGCTTAGAACAATTATTTTGGGGGGACATTATCTTTATACTATTAGTGTCTGGGCGCAGTTATTTTTATTTTTTAGAGCACTGTGTGCCAATAATTGTTTAAGGGGCACTATCTGTGTGGTAGCAGTATTCCCAGGGGTACTGTTTCTGCAGTATAGTATTGGGGGCACTATCTGTGTGGTAGTAGTATTTCCAGGGGGACTGTTTCTGCAGTATAGTATTGGGGGTGGCAGGAAACTAATGTCTGTTTCTCAATCTCTGCAGAGACGGGAGATGGCAGAAAAATCATCATGGCGGTCTGGTCTGAATGGAGAAGATGAGGAAAGAGAACGTCTACATCAAAGGTGACATCACTGGATGTAAGAGGTATGTGGCGCTATGTAGGAGAGGAGATGCCCCTTATGAACCACTGATCACCCCTGATCACCCCATATAGACTCCCTGATCACCCCCCTGTCATTGATCACCCCCCTGTCATTGATCACCCCCTGTAAGGCTCCATTCAGAGGTCCGTATGATTTTTACAGATCCACTGATACATGGATCGGATCCGCAAAACACATGCGGATGTCTGAATGGAGCCTTACAGGGGGGTGATCAATGACAGAGGGGTGATCACCCATATAGACTCCCTGATCACCTCCATCATTGATCACCCCCCTGTAAGGCTCCATTCAGACGTCCGTATGATTTTTACGGATCCACTGATACATGGATCGGATCCGCAAAACACATGCGGATGTCTGAATGTTTTGTAATAAATATTATTCAAAACATTGAAAAAAGTTTGTGCATGTTTTCTTAACTTTCTTGGGGGGGGGGGGGGGGTGCCAAATAAAGGGTTCGCCCCGGGTGCCAAATGCTCTAGGTACGCCCCTGCCTAGGGTTCCCAGTCTGACACTGAGCATGGTGTATGTGCTGTACACATCTGTTTGTCCATTTCGTGGCATCCGCAAAAACATAGAACATGTCTATTTTTGTCCTCTTTACAAACAAGGATAGGACTGTTCTATTATGGGCCTGATGTTCCTTTCTGCAAAATGTGGAACATGCACGGCCTGTATCCCGGTTTTTGCGGATCCGCAATTTGCAGACGGCAAAAAACGGTCACTGCCATGTGATTGAGCCCTTAGACTTAGTTCACACTTCAGTGATACGGTCAGTGTTTGGTCAGTGATTTCCATAAGTGATTTTAAGCCAAAACCAGGCTTGGGTTAAAAACACAAAACAGATGCAGATCTTTCACTTATCCCATATATGTCTGTGGGGGCTCCACTCCTGGTTTTGGCTCACAATCACTGATGGAAATCACTGACCAAACACTGATTGTGTGAACTAGGCCTTAGAAATAGAAAGCTAAATAGCCAACTCTCCCCAGATTGAGAAAGCCAGCTGCAGTTTCCACTATGAAGCGCCAAATAAATACTTTACTGGTGGTAATGATAACGATTAAGGGATTTACACCATTTTAATGTGCTGGAATTCATCTTTACTTACCAGATATTAAAGACTTCCGAAAATGTATGATGTTGTACAAATTTCAACTTTCATTTCTTAAAATGAATTATTAGACGATAGGAGCAATCCTTGCATCAATATTGTGACCTATTCGGGCTCATATGAAATCACTGATACATAATAGGTTCTTATAAGATAATTACACTTGTAAAATACAGACCTGTCAGAGTGCCAGTCCTATTGTGTTGGAGACTGGCATCTTGACTTGCTTGAAACAAGTGTGGCATGCATATCAGTTAAGTATGAGCGGATTGAAAGAAATAATTAGCTGTGTGTGCATTACGGATGATAATGAAGGTACCACTTATAATCAAATCTACAAGGGTCAATATAACACCTCTCTAATTTTTATATAAAATTAACAAAATCATAATGGAAATTAATCATTAAAGGGGTTGTCCACTTTCTTGCTACTGTTGGCCAGTATGTAGGTTAGATGACTATAAGGGTCCATTCACACGTCCGTTGTTTCTTTCCTGATCTGTTCTGTTTTTTTGCGGAACAGATCTGGACCAGATCTGGACCCATTCATTTTCAATGGGTCCTGAAAAAAAATCAGACATTGTGCTGTCCGATTTTTTTCAGGACCCATTGAAAATGAATGGGTCCAGATCTGGTCCAGATCTGTTCCGCAAAAAACGGAACAGATCAGGAAAGAAACAACGGACGTGTGAATGGACCCTAAGGTACATACTTTGTTGATATTCTGTGCTCTTCACTGTATTTAATAATCCATACCGCTTGTTTCCTAGATCTTCTGTGCTGTCCACATGAAGGTTCTGTCCATAAGATGGCAGCTGATGGAGGGTCATGTGACCAGGCACATCACTCAGCCTCCTCCATTGTAACACACTAAACGCCAAACAGTGCAAGTGCAGAAGGCAGGAGTAATGTATTTGAATTGAGGAGACATCACATGGAGGTGATCTGCCTGGTCACATGACCCTCCATCAGCAGCCATTTTATGGACAAGACTTCTGTGTGGACCGCACAAAAGAGTTTGCAAATGCAGCGAGCCCTTGTGGGAGCTGGTGCAGAGGATGGGAGTGTTAGTGGCCTGGATGAGATTTTGTAATGTCACGGTATGCTCCCTCAGGCCTTTGCTCCCTTGTTGGGTGTAGTTAAAGGTTCTTGTGAAGAAACAAGGCAGAGCTTGCAGAGCAGGCAGAGATGTCCCAGCTAGTGTTGAGCGTGAATATTCGAATAGCGAATATTAATCGCGAATATCGCAACTTCGCAAATATTTCTAATATAGTGCTATATCGAATATTCATCATTATTTTACATCTGAATACATGATTCCTCCCTGCTTCTTTCTTGTGGGTCAATGAGTCATTGGCCCACAAGCAACTTAAGCCAGGAGGAATCATGTTTTCATATGGAAAAAAAAGGACAAATATTCCAAAAAACAAATATATAGCAATATAGTGAATATATTCGCGTTATTTAGAATATTTTTTTCCCCCTATCTGTACAGTTGTTCGCATATTCCTCCCCGACAAGCTTCCCCGTCACCATGGGAATGCCTGCGGGTTAGAAAATACCGTCGGATCTGAGTTTTCCCTGAGATTGTGAAAACTCAGATCCGATGGTATATTCTAACCCACAGGCGTTCCCATGGTGACGAGGACGCTTGTCGGGGAGGAGTATGCCAAAGTGGAATAACAGTACACATAGAAAAAAAAAGACGAATATTCTAAATAACGAATATATTCGCTATATTGCTATAACTTTGTTTTTCAGAATATTCGTCATATTCTAAGACAAGAATATATAGCAATATATTGAATATTCGTAAAATACGCATATTAGCCAATAGCCATAGCTAACCAATAGGAAAGTTGTCTAATACAGTAATAAAAAAGAAAAAAAATCGCAATACGCAAATAATTAACTCGCATATTATTTGCGATAAATAGAATAATGACGAATATTTGATTTTGACGAATATAAGACGAATATTCAATTGAATATTCGCAAAATATTGCAAAACCGAATATGGCACCTCCCGTTCATCACTAGTCCTAGCATGAGCTCAGTGGATGGTTAAAGCAATGGCCCTCAATTAATTCTCTCTTTTGCTACAGTCCCTTATTCTAGGATAACTGGCTAGCAACTGTCACAAAGTCTGCAATGCACACGACTGTAAAAATAGGGCACTTTTTTCGAAAGTCTGTGAAAAAAAAGATGTGTCCGTGACTTTTTTTGTGGCTGATGGTACTTGAGCAGATCATTATGTCTGTAATTATCATCATTTTATGGCGCACAGTCTCACACTAAAGACTACTAATGCTTTCATATCAGTTTTGAGCCATAGACATGTATTATTTATAATCTTTATCATTTATCATTGCGGGTTTCCAACCTGTCCGTAAAAAATGTTGTCTGTCCGTGATTTAAGGATTCATTGTCCAGAAAAAAAAAAGAAAATTTCAGGTTGGCAGCACTGGTTCTAATAATACGATTGGCCAAATTGTACCTGTAGCATGCAGGGTGTCTTTTAGACGTTTTCCCTCCACTGCCGCAGTGCCTGTAATGCTTGAGGTTGGTCACCTTGCTGGCTAGAACGCTGTGGTCTAGTGTCCGTTAATCTGGGGGTGCATCGGGTGTCTTGGCTTGTTATCCCATTGCAACAATAGGGAGTGTAATGCTTGACGCTGATCGCTCTGTAGCTTTACAAGTTTGCAGTCTCTCGTAGGGTTCCTCACGGGAGATCTGAAAAAGGCTCTTACAGTAGGAGCTCTGCCATGAGCTTCCTTACTCCACTCTGTCTAGCCTCACACTACTGAAATTTTCTGGCACCAGGAGGTTGGGCCTGGGTAGAAGTCCTGGTCACATGCAGCTCATGTTGGAACTCTCTGGGTATGTAGTTCATTATATGAAATATAGTGCAAAACATTACATGAACATACATTACCAACAATTTGCAGATATCCCCAGCTGCACAGGAGTACTGCACAAACAAGGAGGCATACCTTATGAAATTGGCCAACCTCTTCAACTTGTAATGTATTGTTACGTAGTAAAATAACTTAACAATCCCATATGAATGAATGGAGTGGTGGCTGTGCATACATGGTGCACCCTCTAGGACTGTGTTCCTCAACTCCAGTTCTCATGGCCTGCCTGCTGTCATGTTTTCAGGATTTCCTTAGTATTGAGCAGGCGATATAATTAGTGTTAATGCATCAGGACTTACCACAGGTATTTATTCTGTGGGATATTCTCAAATCATGACTGGAAGGTGGGCCCTGAGGACTGGAGTTGAGGAACACTGTTCTAGGACTTTGCCGGCTCTATTCTAAGTATAGATGCGGGTCCCAGAGGTGGGACCCGCACCTATCAGACACTGGTGGCATATCCTAGTGATGGGAAAACCGATTTAATAAATTAGGCGCATCTTACTCCAGCACACAGGAGACCAAGACTGATGTAGACAATGCTTGTCTTAATAAATCTCACCCTATATGTCCTTCCTGAGTTTTCTTTTGCAACCCTAAAATATGCTCATAGATTAAATAGTTTAAAGGGTACCTGGACTTTTTGAAAAATGTATACGTCATAGCGACATATAGCAAAGGTTTTGATTGTTCACACTCTCGCTGATTGCTGCAGGAGACGGACTGGAGTCGGCTCATAGACTTTCTGTTGAGCCAGTTTCCTGCAGCAAGCAGAGGCAGCACTCTATTTCTCCTTGTTCTAATGATCGATGGGGCTGTTCATTTTAAACCTGATGAAGGGGGTTGCTGTCCCCCGAAACACGTTGTTTTTAATACATTGAATAAATAAGATGATCTACTCCATTGCTTCGTGTCATTTGGATCCTTGCACCAAGGGGTCCTCCTGCACAATGTTATATCAAATGTTTTTTTTTTTAAGTACAGAGACACTTTAAATGCCTTCTACATGGGCCAATGATCAGGAATGAACAACGCCTGTAAAAATGACACCAATCACCCAGCAAATTAGCAAATGATCATTTGTTGGGTGATTGTAACTTTTATGAGGCATGAAAAATCATCAGTTGTTGGCAGCACATTGCCCTGTGTAACCAAGCATGTGCGGTCGACAATAATGAACCTGTATGTGGTGAATAAACGGAGCTAAACAAGCGCAGATCAATTTCAGATATCTGATGTCAATCAGCTATTGTTTCATCCCCAAAAATGTGACCATAATGTGTGTTTGAGATGAGATTGTCCATGGACCAAAAAGCACAGAAACTGATAAGAGTGATGACAGTCTGTACACTGAGGCTGAATATAAGCAACTGGAAATAAATTAAAATAAAATAAAGATGGATTAAAAAAATCACCAGTAAATAATGGTCGTAGAGTCTGTCAAGTTGTGAACAATCCCATTCTCTAAATAAAGGAAATGTGTCACCCACATTTTTTTCTGCCAAAGCCAGATAGTGACGCATACATTTCTTTCTAATCTGCTGTTAATTTTCTGATTGTAGATTTTTTTATTCTATTTCCTGAACATGATTATGGGGGTGGCCGTCTTGCCTGAGGTGTTCTTACCAGCATTTAGAGAGCATTTAGATATGCTTTATGGCAGTCACAGGGGCCATAAACACAATGGACAGGAGGGGATTTCGTTGACTTCTATGGGAGAGTTTTCTAGGCATGCTATGTGTAAAGAAGAGGCAGCACAGTATAATGGGAACATTGTTGTAATGTTCAGCAGGTGCCATGTTACTAACCTCCTCAGAGGGGGATAACTAAGTTCTTCACAATACCTCATTCTTCACAATGCCTCTGATAGTGAGGATAGATTTTCCTAAGGTGTACACCAGACCCTGGTGTAGGAAGTGGAGGAGGGAGTGGAACATGATGAAATGAGAAACTGGGTGTGGACCCACTAGACTGGCCTCCAGATAGTACGGGAAACCCAAAGGGGGCTAGGTGGCCAGTGGCTGATCAGATGGAGGCAAGGTCCGGGTACAGACTCTAAGGTCAGGGCAGGCAGCAATATGGCGAAGTCTGTAAACGAAGTCCAGGCAAGTGGCAAGATAGCAAAATCCGTAAGACAAGATACAAGGTCAAGGCAGGTGGCAGTAAGGCAAGGTCCATTAAACAAGATCCAGGGTCCACAGTAATGGCAGAAATAACAGTGACACCTTGGCTCACAGGAACCAGACAAGGATAGGAACCAAAGTTACTCAGGTGCCTTTCTGTAGAAGGAGGCGCCTTTAAATACATCCTGCAGACCAGCCATAGGCTGGGGAAGATGGGAAGTGTGCGCATGCTGCCTCACATAAGGAGGAGAGACTTGTCCGCACACACCCTATATGCACACAAGGAACTCTGAGCCAGAAAGCAAGGATTGGCCATAGACCTTACAGGGAAATTTCCTGGTGGGCCGATGCCCAAGAGGCTGGCCAGTAAAAGTTTTTGGGGATATACTTTCTGCTGCCGACAGTATTTTGTGTTGGACTGTGGTATTTAGCTCTGTTGGGGTGGTATGATGTGCTGCAATATGGTATTGCTGGCCCTGTCTAATTTGGAACCGACTACAAAACAGGGCCATTTATAAGTATTTTTTCCAGTGCCACTTTAAGTTCCCAGTCCGCCCCTGGTGTAGACCCACTCTGCCAACTAACTGGTTTGGCTTAGGGCTAAATCTTAAGGGTGTTATTCTGTCATTCTAATCCTTCCTGTAATGATAAGCAGATGACTACAGTAAAGTGATCTGTACAGACCAAGTAGTGCCACCTATTATTAGACTGTGTGGCCAGTGCAAAGATGCAGGATATTATGTTTATTAATTTAGATATTGACCTGGAAAATGAAAAATAATTTCGCCAAAAATTCTTTAAACATATATTTTACATAAAAAAACGTGATTTAAACAATAGGTCATTTTCTGATGACACATTCTCTTTCAACCCTTACAAATTTGATGGATGTAAACCAGTCGCCAAATGTACAGCTGCCTGCCTAATTTTACTTGTCAGATCAGGAGACTGAGCAAGTTGGAAGACAATTCCAGTGACAACCATAAGGGCAGCCATATTGGATTACACAGAGCTGTCCTAGAAATTGGTATCACTAAGAACGGTTTTGTTATATTTTTTTTTTACAACTTGACAGAGGACAGAAGTCAAGGACTTATATTTAAAGGTGATTTTATTTTTTATTCAGGGGAATATCGTGGTGCCTGGTAAGAGACCAGTGTGATATAGACTAAAATTGTATAACAATTACATAGAACATACTCTAAATGGCCGCATCATGATCCCTTTTAAAACGAATCAATCTTTGGGACGGATTTTGTACAATTAATGATCTTTGATCCTCATCACTATGGGATGTTCTCATGGCTTTCATTTCCACACTGTCCTCTACACCTTCTGCATTTTCTTTGCATTATGTCCCTGATAAAGGCACACAAGAACTGCCGACACTTGCCAAGTAACATCAGACATCGGGCTATTAAACTGTTAAAAGCAGGAAAATAAAATGATAGGTCACTAGAAAGAAAGACAAAGAAAATGAGGATGCTGAGGATTCCTGATTCCCAGGAGGAGTATTGTATGATACATTATTACAAACAGCAGCTACAGAGGGAACTAAGGTTTCACATGAATCACCCTCTAAATTATTCATGTTCCTCTGCAGAACCTGTCCTCCAGAATGCACGGCTTGCATGTAGACAGGAAGCTGCCAGATATGTAGACAAAGATTATCCATCACGATGGCTAAGAACTATTTTCATTTGTCCGACATTGTCTTGCTATGCCGTCCTGTGAATATACACTCAGGTGGTTTTGGCATATAGCAAGATACTTTAGAATATTAAAGGGTTAAAGGGGTTATCCAAGGCTTAAAAACACCTTAGAGAGTGGTCTTTACTTACTTACTGGTCCCTGCTGCTGGCTTCCCACTCCATTGCTCACCGGCTGTCTCTGCATGCTCTGGAATCAACATCCTGTTGATGAGTGCCACATAACCGCTGCAGCCAATCACTGGTCTCAGCAGTGACCTGTCACCCATGTGGTACATTGCTAGATCATGTGCCATACAGGTGACAGGTCACCCAGTGGCAGGAACTAGGTAAGTATGAACCCCACCGCAGGTCAGCCACTCTCTGAGGTCTTTTAGGCTCTTGGATAACCCCTATAATTTGTATTTTTAAGTGGGATCCTAACAACAATTAAAGAATAATAAATAATAAAGAGAAAGAATGAAAGTTTGTGTCATGGGGAGGATGGGGTGCAACTAAAGCTACAAGCCGGATGTGATGGGAGCGGAAATTTAAACTTTAGTCTTCACCCACATTACTGGGAAGACTAGATAGACTTTAATTGGTTCTAAAAAGGACCGTGTGATAGCCGTTAAAGGGTATAGTTTCTAGAATTCTAGAGAAGAGTTGCCAATCCTGGAATCCCCTTAAACAGGGGAAATTGGTTTCTATTTTATGAGGGTTTTTTGCCTTCTTCTGGATCAACTTTGTAGGATAACAGGCTGAACTAGATGGAGAGATGTCTTTTTTTAGCCTTACAAACTATGTTACTCTGGATTTTTTTCACAGTTGTGTAAATAAGGCCTTACGACGGGTTTCTGTGTTCAGGTTTCTGGTGCATTTTTTTTAAGTCAAGGCCAGAAACAGATCATAGATGGAAGACTCATACTGTATAAAGGAAAGACTGAATCGTTTCCTCTTTTTGAACCTACTCATGTGTTTGGCTCAAGAAATTGAACCTGGAATCCAACCTTACCATAATAATTACTTAGTTAGAAAGGCATATACATTAATTTACTGCCATCAGATGTTAGAAGTAGAAGTTGCTTGACCCTCCGCCTTCCATCCATGTAGAAACAACATGCATGTTAAGCCAAAAGTGCATGCACTTGGTGGACTGGGTGCAACGATTCTTGGCCAACAACTTTCACATTTCTACTATCTAATGGTCAGGTTAAAGAGAACCCGTCAACATGTCTGTTGAAGTAAATACTTGTTCTCTCCATAATATAAAAATTTGAATAAAATGGCTTATGTATGTATAAATGCTGCCAGGATTTACAGAGTGTAGGTAAGGTAAAATAGAACTTACAGGCTTTCTACATGAGTCCAATGCAGCTTATAAGTGGATTTCCATGGAACCATGGAATTAGTGAATCAAGTCATAGAAAATTAGTTATCTCCAAGCTTAGCATTTCCACCCTATTTTGCTCTCAAAACGGCAAAGATAGGAGATCTGAATGGGTTACTATAGCCTGGTGTGATACCCTCACCATGTACTATACAATAAATTACTGCCAGGTCATTAGTCTATCAAGGATGAAATAATGGAGGGTTTTATAAGTAAGATGTACATTGTTGTATTGGTGATTCAACTCTGCCAGACATGAAAGAACTAGGTAAAAGTTGATTCAAATGGCATGAATCATCATATGTAATCTACATACACATAGAGACCTGTACTGTAAGTAAAAAGCTTTAAGCACGCAGTACTCTATGGGTTGTTGGCAAACACCCAATTTTGACAGTATAGTAGCTTCTAAAAACCCATATTCCATATGTTTGTATCAGACACTTAAAATTTCTAAAGTTTTCTATAAAACTGCATTTTAGATCATGCTTAACATAAATTCATGGAGCTTTCCAGTGGCAATCTATATTCTGTAATACTATTGTCAGTCACTTGAAGAAATAGCATTGTCCAGTGAGTGCAACCCCTTTCATTGTACATTGAGAAGCCACTGTTGCTGATACAGTTCTTTCTCAAAGGGTGTGTCCTTTTTACTGCAATTCTCTCCCTATCACAACTCAGCACGGTGTACCTTCTCAAAGCGTGTGTCCTTTTTACTGCAGTTCTCTCCCTATCACACTTTAGGGTGTGCTTTATTTATCAATGGGTGTGTCCTTTTACTGCAGTTCTCTCCCTATCACAGATTAAGGGATGTGTCCTACCTCAGGGGGCATGTCCTTTCTGCTGCAGCTCTCCCAGTAACTGTAACAGCTCCTAAATATAGCTAGTGGATGGAACTGAGTATTCATACTTACCAATGATTAAGTTGGTAAAACTGGGGCATCCAAAATCTTGCCCCTAGGAATGCCCCAACTGCACCCACTTATGGGCTGGCCTGTCATTAACCATGCCCATTTTAAGCTTGGGGAAGACCGAATTTTCCGGGAGTGTCTCTGAAAATCAGGAACAGTTGGCAACTGCATGTGCATCCTTTTCAGCGATGTTATTGAGTTTGACAGAGAAATAAGGAAAAAACTAACAGCAGGTGGTGCTATACAGATAAATTTAATTGAATAACTAAGTGGCTTTACTAAATTTTTTATTACATGCCATTACTTGAATATTCAGATCCAGGTGCTAGTTTGAAAACTGTAGAATATATTTCATGAGACAACCCCTTTAAGTTTTACCCAAAGAACGACGTGTAGTAGATCCTGTTTAAATGCCCTTCAGTGTGCAGTGTACAGTATATTTGATAACCTCATGGGTATAGGAAAATCTAAAATATGTGGAAATTAAAGTGAATCAGTCTTTATACAATAGCCAGATACTAGAAGTACTGTAGACTGACGAGCTTCTAGAAATCCCCAAGAGAAAATAAAGGAAAAAATGAACAAAAATAAAAACAAGCCGTTGTCTCCAAGGATTGCTAGCAATTAGAATCATACTGGGAAATCAAATACCCCATTCCTTCAATATTTCTTTAAGCATACAAAATAAGACACTCTATAGATTCTGAAGTGCCGTTGCCAAAACTATTACATTGGGCCGCAGGCATAGGAATGACCTACTATAAAGGCGGGTGGGGCTAATAGATCCACTGTATGTGTCTATGGGACAACTGTCTCTTTCTTCTTACTCAAAATTCATAGTCAATTGCTGGGGGAACGACTGACCTCGAGCTAGCTCAGTCATAAACAATAGGAAAACAGTACAGTGATGAGCCCATCTGTTCTAGAGGAGAGAGACGAGGAAGCACACAACAAAAGGCAAAAGCAATGGAGCTGACATGCAAAATATTTAAAACTTCACACTCTATCGCTTCCACGGTCCTACGTTTGGAGACTAGCAGATGTAACATATGTTCAGGGCTTGTGGTTAGTGACACTGTAGGATCAAACTTTTTGCGTTACTGTACTAAGTGGAAGTAGCTGCACCTATAACAGGAGGCTGTTTTTCCATCATTTTAAAGTCTTTGGCTGGTTGTCTTGGTGGACATACTATTCAGGATAGGTCATCAATATCTGATCGGTGGTGATCTGACTCCCGGCACCCCCACCTATCAGCTGTTTAAAGACGAGGTGGCACTCGTACAAGTGCTACTTCCTCTTCAGGATTACAGTGTGTGTTGTGGAACAAGCACTTGTAATCACACTGCACTTGAAACGCAGCAGCAACGGCCAGGGCCCCTTTTGTAATTGGTGGTGGTACCCAGGTGTAGGAATGGCAGAGTGGTATAGGGTGGCCTAACATGTCCCTTTATGTTGTATGAAAGTGTCACGGTGCTCCTACCTGGATATGGCTGGACTCCAGGTAGGGATCTGCATGACTAGTTTCTGCAAGGAATCCTTTTATTGGCGATCTCGTTGTCTCTAAATGTGCATAGTCCGTTCTCAGTGGTAAGTAATGTAGGGGCCTGAAAGTTTGTGAACCTTTTTAGAATTTTTTTGTATTTCTGCATAAATTTGACCTAAAACTACATCAGATTTTTCAGACAAGACCTAAAAGTAGGACAAATTAATCACAAATACTGGACTTTATCAATTGTTTATTGAGGAAAATTATTCAATATCACATGTCTATGAGTGGCCAAAGGATGGGTACCTTGATTAGTCCTGCACATTGGCTTGGAGGAATTTAAAGCCATTTCTTGATACAGAATAGCTTCAACTCTGAGTTTCCTCCTTTGAACTGCTCGCTGCAGGATCTTCCAACATTTCTTTTGGATTAAGATAATGACTTTGACTTGGCTATTTCAAAACTTTACCTTTATTCTTCTTTAACCATTCTTTGGTAGAATGACTTGTGTACTTAGGGTTCTCTCGCAGCATGATCCACGTTCTCTTAAGATTAAGCTCACGGACAGATGCCCTGATATTTTCCTTTACAATTTGCTGGTATAATTCAAAATTCATGGTTCGATCAATGTTGGCAAGATATTTTTAAATATAGAACATTCTTGAGGGTTCACAAACTTTCAAGCACCACTGAACCTTACTTTGCATCCAGTCTTGGATGAAAATAGTTATATCAAGGATTCAGTTGAGGTCTTATTTGTGCTGGTACTTTTAGAAATATTTACAGTGGTCAGCCCTAATAAATAGTGATATGTTGTTCATCCTGGTGGTCCTATGGTACAAGCCCATGTGATCTCAAATGGGTCTGAGTTAGAAACTGAGGCTTGACTCATCTAGCTCAAGTGATAAAACAGCATCCTGAGGTATGTGGTCTAGTAGTAAAGTAGCATCTAGATGTTGTAGAAGCACCTGGTCCAATTTAAGCACAGGCAATATGGACATAAAATGTACTTCCATCCGTGTTCAGTGTTGTCATCTCCTACAAGCCATCCAGCTGATTTTTGTAAATGGTTCATGGGGATACCTTTTGTTCTAGACCAGTGTATGTACTGCTTTAAATGAAATATACCTAAAGGCCTAAAAATCTAAAGTGATAAAATATTAATTATTTAGAATCCTAGGGAAGTAAACTGTCTCGATTAATTAGTTACGCTTACTCTTCAAGGGATTCAATGATAAAATGAAAACTTGGATGAGTTGTTGTGCATTGCACAGATACATTTTGAGAAAAAGCAAGACCTGTATTTTTCCATAAAAATGTATATGAGATATATTTTATTATAGAGGTAACTACCGGTAGGTGCTTGTATCAGGCCCTGGACCTTGAAGGGGTTTCAAGTTACCTCTTAGGTTATAAATATGTATATATTCAGAACTAAATGCATTATTTCAAGGAACACACCATAAAGAGATATGTGCCACGAGGTAAGAGCTTAAATGGTAGTACTGATAGGAGGCATCATGTCGGTAGAGATGTTTGTTTAGTGGAGAACGACTACAAGGAATGTCTGCAGGACCACAATGTGTTACAAAAAATATTGCATGAGTTTACACATAAAAAATGTGAACATTAGGTATCAGTGCATCAATACCAAATGATATATTAAATACTTATTAAAAATAAAGAAATCACAGTTATTCATGATAAGTAATGTGGTATTGATGCAGTGTGCATTAATATGTATACACTAATGTAACTGTAATTGTGGAGGCACTGCTTCTCACTCTGCCTCTCATCTCCCTTGCTTTACAGAATCTCTTCCGTCTCCCTAAATGTGCTGTCTAAAAGATAAACTGTTGCCCATCGCAACTAATCACAGCCCAGCTCTCATTTTACTACAGTGCTTCTTACAATAGTGTATGTTCACCAATCTTTGGCTCTCCAGCTGTTGCAAAACTACAGCTCCTATCATGCCCTGATGGATGTAGGATGTCAGTGCATAAGAGAAGCTTAGGAAGCACAGGTCTACAGTAGTGTAAGAAGCTCTGCTGACTTCAAAAGGGTTTTTCAGGATTTTTATACTGATAACCTATCCTCTGGATAGGTCATCAGTATCTGATCGGTGAGGGGTCCTACACCCGGGAGCCTCACCAGTCAACTTTTTGAGAAGGTACTGATGCTACTGTAAGCGCTGCTGCCTTATCGCAAACTTACCAAGCACAGCGTTGTGCATTGTATAGAGGCTGTGCTTAGTATCGCGCTCAGCCCCATTCACTTCTATGGGGCTGAGCTGCTCCTAGGCCACGTGGCTGATGAAAGAGACATCACTGGCCTAGGAAAAGTGTGAGAAGGCCGCGGCGCGCTCACAGGAGCATACTTCCCTTTCACGTTGGGCCTAGCTGCAGCCTCTACGAGCATAAGGGTCCATTCACACGTCCGCAAATTGCGGATCCGCAAAACATGGACACCGGCCATGTGCGTTCCGCATTTTGCGGACCGCACATGGCCGGCACTTTTATTGAAATGTCTTTTCTTGTCCGTTTCTTGTCATTGCGGAACAGATCCGAACCCATTTTGCGGACGTGTGAATGGACCCTAATTGTTACGGTATTTTTCCCATGGAGATCAAAAACTTCACTAAAAACACCACTGTATGGTGTGCAGTCCTCATAGTGTTTGGGTGACGTAAGATACAGCAAAATAACTACTTCACACTCAATGTGCAATAAAAAGTGATAATGTCCCTTTAAGACTGAGATGTGAAGTGAAAACTCTCGATGGCACGCGAGTAACTGGGGGGTCCTGGAATTAATATTGCAGAACAGCACTGCCCTGATTTTTAATTGTCTTTCCTTTGTCACATCCATTTATAATAACACTTTTTTGTATAGAGCTGTTTTCTACCAGACAATGACAACAAAACAATAGCTAGACATATTTGTCATCGTATCACAAATGACTCTTGACAACCACGTTCACTAATTTAAAAGAGAATTTTTTTCCTCGATTTGAAGTAGCTTAATGAAAACCACATGCACAATTTAGAGAAGCCACAAGCTATGCTTTCTAGACATGCTAATGTATTATGCATGGCTGGGGGTGTTGACAGCACGGCGCTACTGTATGTCAGGGTTACTTTGTGCTGCACGCACACAGTACAGTCCTTACAGATTTCTTGATTATTTTATCTGGTTGTACTACAGTGCATGAAGGATCTGGCTAACAATGGCGGCTCCTGTAAGATAGATGTCTTCACTTTATATCCTGGCAGTAATCCCGGGGATAGTATTCTTCTTCTTATTCCTCTGCACTGTACATAATCAGGGAATGAATACAGTAATAGACCTGATAAGTACAAGCATGTGGTGTGAAATTTAAAGAGGACCTGTCAGCAGCATCAACCCTGCTATACCAGGCATACTGCCTGTTGGGGATCATCTTGCTTATTAAAACGATACCTGGATAGCGAAAATCTGTTACGCCATTCCACAGAAAACAGAATTGAATTCCATATGCAAATAAGAGCTTCAGTGCACCGAGGGGTGGAGAGGGGGCGTGGCAAATGCAGGAAAGTAGAGGAGTTGAGGTGCACTGAGGGGCTAGGGCCCACCTCCTTGTGCACTGAGGTCCTAATTTGCATATGGATTTAAACTCTTTTTTCTGTTTACACTTGAACGGTGAAACAGATTTTTGCCATCTAGGTATCGTTTTAATCAGCAGGATCAGCCCTTAATAGGCATTATGCTTGGTTCAGTGGAGTTGATCCTACTGATCGGTCCTCTTTAATAATATCAGATTTAGTACCAGTATTATAATTTACAGTACCATTTTAGGAAGGGTTGTGATTATAGATCAGAAAACCTTTTTATTGCTTTTTGGTTAGTGTTCAAAACATCTGTAGACAACAACCCTACTATACAGTACATTAGGAAAGTATTCAGACCCTTTCACCTTTTTTTACATTTTGTGATGTTGTGGCCTTGAGCTAAAATAAAAATTGTTTTTCCTCATCGTTCTGCACTCAGTATCCCCTAAGGACAAAGTGAAAACCTGAAAAACTAAAATCTTGCATTGACGTAAGTATTCAGACCCTTTATTCATTTCTTAGCTGAAGCCCCTTTGACAGTGATTGCAACCTTCGGTCTTCTTGGGCATGATGCCACAAGGTTTGTACATCTGGATTTGGAGGTTTTCTGACATTTTTCTCTGCAGATCCTGGGAACCTCTGTCAGGTTGGATGAGGACATTTGGTGGACAGCCATTGTCAGGTTTCTCCAGAGTTATTCCATTGGGTACAAGAACAATTATGAAGGCCACTGTGCTCTTGGGAACTTTCAGTGCAGCAGAAATTATTTTGTATCCTCCAGATCTCTGCCTTCACACAGTAATGTCTCTGATCTCTACAGGCAGTCCTTTCCTCCTCAAGGATTGGTTTCTGCTCTGATATGCATTGTCAGCTGTGAGACCTTATACAGACAGCGGTATGTCTTTCCAAATCATATCCAATCGACTGAGTTTACCATAGGTGGACTCCAATTAAGGTGCAGAAACATCTCAAAGATGATCAAGAGAAGTAGGAGGTCCCCAGAGCTGAATTTCAAGTGTCATAGCAAAGGGACTGAATACTTATGTCCATGTGAACATTTACTTTTTCCTTTTTAATAAGTTTCCAAACATTTCTAAAAATCTGCTTTCACTTTCTTATTATGGGGTATTGAGGGCAGATTGTTGGGGGAAATTAGATTTTTATTTTTTATTTTAGCACAAGGCCACAACATAACAAATGGGAAAAAAGTGAAAAGGTCTGAAGACTTTCTGAATGAACATGAACTGTTCTGCATAATAACAAACTTTTGGAAATTCTAACAAATGCCGAGTGCTGCACAACTACCAGGTACAAGACAGTGACTTTACCACTTACCCCTTAGGCTAGGTGCCATTTACGGTGAACTAAAATGGAGAGTTATATAAAAATGGTCTAAAATTAGAAAGTGCAAAATAGAATAAGCGTGAAAACTGTGAGCTAAAAATAAGC
Organism: Bufo gargarizans; assembly: GCF_014858855.1. Lineage (NCBI taxonomy): Eukaryota > Metazoa > Chordata > Amphibia > Anura > Bufonidae > Bufo > Bufo gargarizans. Next base: position 115,877,691 of record NC_058084.1, on the reverse strand, counting down.
TAAATAAATATTTGTGAAATTTGGTGTGAAACGCTGCATCAACTTATTTTTGACAAGTTCTTCAAACCAGTTTTTAAAATGCTCCACTCTTCATACTAAAATGTCTATTAACTGTTTTTATAAGTTGGACATACAATATTTCTGGCACGATTGCCTTCAAGAATCTGATGGAAGGATAGTATTCCATTGTTTTGCTTAATGAATATCCATCTAAATGCTAAAAATACCAGAAAACAGAAACTTGGTGTACCACCACTGACCTTTACAAACCATGTGCTGGACCTGACTCAGAGCAAAGGTTTCACAAACCATGTTCTGGACCTGACTCAGAGCAAAGGTTTAACTTTTGGTACTCCAACCTATTGGGATAACAATACAATAGAAACAAAACAGTAGTAATAGCTTTCCCAATGCTAAAACATAGTGTAAAGTGAGACTAGAAATTCTAAAGATGCACCCGATTTATCACAGTGGCTGGTGCTGGATGACAAATTTGGTGCACCAATAAACTATCTATTCTAAGCTTATATCACCTATTAGTCTTGCATCTTAAAAACACCAATTTCCCACTAAGTCATGCCCACTTTCCAGTAACCCACTCCCATTGTCAAAATGGCTGAAAAAAGTGTCTAAAACCCTTGATAAATGAGGTGTCAGGCATGTTGCACCAGAATATTTCAAAATTTGAATAAATTTGTCCCATGTGCTAGTGTCCTGATCGTAGGGGGCCCACAGAGAACAGTATAACAGGCAACATGTTGCATAGCCTTGTTGTAAAGTTTCTTGAGAAATTTTCAATCAGATACAATAAATATGCAATTAAATTACTCCTAATTGGAGATGAACGACTCATATTTGACAAGAGTTTTGTAAAAATTCAAGGTGGATCCAAATCTAAATTCTTGGTAGTTCAATTTGGGCAAATTTTGGAGAGAGAGAGAGAAAATAACTAAAAATGAAAAACTGAGAGACAAGAGAGAAAAAAAAAGAAAAATGAAAAACTGAGAGAGCCCTAGGAGACCTCATATTACATGAATTGCTCATCTCTACTTTTAAAACAACCAAGAAATCTGTTATAGGGCATCTGTCAGCAGATTTGCACCTATGAAACGGGCTGACCTGTTACATATGCGCTTGGCAGCTGAAGGCATCTGTGTTGGTCTCATGTTCATGAGTGCCCGCATTGCTGAGAAAAATTATGTTTTATTATATGCAAATTAACCTCTAGAAGCAACTGGGGCATTGCCATTACACCTAGAGGCTGTGCTCTCCCTGCAACTTCCACACCCTCTGCACTTTGATTGACAGGGCCAGGTGTGATGTTTTTACTGCCTGACCCTGTCAATGAAAGTGAAGAGGGCACGGCAGTTGCAGAGAGGGCAGAGCCTCTAGATGTAACGGCAATACCCCTGTTGCTCCTAGAGGCTCATTTGCATATATTAAAAAAGATCATTTTTCACAGTAATGCGGACACATATGAACATGGGACCAACGCAGATGTCTTCAGCTGCCAAGTGCACATGGAACAGGTCAGCCAGTGTCATAGGTACAAATCTGCTGACAGATGCCCTTTAAGCTTAAAGGGACTCTTTCACCTAGTTTGGGACCACTAAACCACTAGCATGCCATTATGCAACTATTTGTATAGAGTCCCAAACCCTCCCATAGCAAACCCATCTAACCCGGCAATGAAAATTAACAGGCAAAGAGTCCTGGACTCTTCTCTAGCAGTACCCGACCCATGCACACTGGGCTTATGAAGCTGATGTTTTACCTCACTTCACTATGTATGGGCCTCTTGTGCAGTGAATACGCAGTGAAGAGAAGTTTAGCACAGGTCAGCCAGTTACAAATCTGCTGACAGATACCCTTTAAGACTTATATCCAACTTCCTGTACTTTATTCGCAATTCCTCCTCCTAGATTTTGAATGACTAAAGTAGATATTGAAAATTCCTTGAAATTCCACTATAATTCTGGAGGACAAAAACCAGATCCATCAATTATGTATCACTAGAGGCCGGCTCCAGCATGTCATGTACTGACTGTGCTGTTCAATTATATGTCTGTGATATGTTTTCTTGGAAACCAATTTTCAAGACACAGTGCTGTTTTCTATCCTGAAAAAATACTGCATTGAAAATCAAATGTTTTCTCCTATTGATGGTGTCCCTGATGTCTACGAGAGCCCTTATTGAAAAATGCAGAGGGTTTTAGCTGATCCGCGGCTCTGGTGCTTGGTACTTCTTGAGTAAAGAGCTCAGTGACAGGGTGCGCATATTTGCCGATTACAAGGCTCGTATTGTTTAAGGAATAAAATTGTTTTAGGAGCAAAATAAATTGGCTTTCCCTCATTCACTTTTCATATTGTAGTAAACTGCTGTTACAGGGGGCACAAATGAATGGTCTCCCTTAGTGAACGTCTCTATTATGACACTCATTATTGAGTAATATTGTAATAATAAAGCATTCCCTTTATATTACTTGCTGTCTGGTATAAATAATAAACTATGATGGACTGCACAATAATAATTGGTTTAATTCACGGCTATTAATGTCTAGATATAACACGCTTGATACCTTATAAAAAGAATGAATTGTCAGATTAATTCCAACTATTAGCATGTCATATTATGATTGTGGTGTATTACTGCCAGACGGAATATCAGTCATTTCTCCTGGAAAATAAAAGCACAGGTGCTGTGCTTGGTTAGCTGTGAGGAGGCCACAAGCCCCCCAGAACACTGCAACCTTGTAAAACTGCTAATCAACCAGGGTGCGAGGTGCCGGACCCCCACCAATCAGATCATCAATATAGAAGTCCCAAAAAAAAAACTTTAAAGGAGCTGGGATTTAGAAATCCCTTTTTCAGATATTCTTTAAGGACAGTTTGAGGGGATCGCTAATTTGGGACCTCTGTTCAGAGGAGAGAGCACTAAATGACACCACGTTGATATATTACATGGACAGAGGAGGGCAACTAAAGTATTTCAGAGTAATGGGGGGGACTACAGTACCCTAAAAGATTATCAAAATTAGGGTTATTCAGTTTAGAAAATAGACAACTGAGGGGAGATCTAATTACTATGTATAAATATATTAGGGGTCAGTACAGAGATCTATCCCATCATCTATTTATCCCCAGGAGCAGGCTCGGACTGGCCCACAGAGGTACAGGTAAATCCCCCAGTGGGCCCCTAGTCTCCGACCCCCCCAGCACAAGTGGCACATAACCAGTGTCGGACCGGGGTACCTAGGGCCCACCAGTAAAATGTATTTTGGGGGCCCACAGTACGGATACATTGAAATATAATAAATAATCTAACAAGTTTTTTATATGAACATAGTCTGGTTGAGGTGCTGTACATTGAATATATGTATATAGTGCAGTAAGTCTATTGTGTTATGTGCCACTTGTGCAGGGGGTGGTAGACTAGGGGCCGAACTTGCTCAGGGGCCCACCGGGGGATTCCCCTGTACCCCTGTGGGCCAGTCCGAGCCTGCACATAACACAGCAGACTTACTGCACTACATACATATATTCAGTGTACAGCTCCTCAACAGCCTATGTTCATATAAAAAACCTGATAGATTATTAAAGAAACTTCCCAGTTTATTATAATAGACACGATCAGAGCGGAGATGTCTTCTAGGTGTAGAGGAAAGCTGCCAGTGTCCTCTTCTCCGCAGGACCCTACAGGGACCCCCATATTCAATCATCTGGTAGCATCTTGCTGCTGTGTGAGCAGGTAATATCTGAATATATCCGTACGGTGGGCCCCCAAAATAAATTTTACTGGTGGGCACTAGGCACCCCAGTCCGACACTGCCCAGGACTGTGACGAGGGGACATCCTCTGCGTCTGGAGGAAAGAAGGTTTGTACACAAACATACACTCACCTAAAGAATTATTAGGAACACCATACTAATACAGTGTTGGACCCCCTTTTGCCTTCAGAACTGCCTTAATTCTACGTGGCATTGATTCAACAAGGTGCTGATAGCATTCTTTAGAAATGTTGGCCCATATTGATAGGATAGCATCTTGCAATTGATGGAGATTTGAGGGAAGCACATCCAGGGCATGAAGCTCCCGTTCCACCACATCCCAAAGATGCTCTATTGGGTTGAGATCTGGTGACTGTGGGGGCCATTTTAGGACAGTGAACTCATTGTCATGTTCAAGAAACCAATTTGAAATGATTCGAGCTTTGTGACATGGTGCATTATCCTGCTGGAAGTAGCCATCAGAGGATGGGTACATGGTGGTCATGAAGGGATAGACATGGTCAGAAACAATGCTCAGGTAGCCCGTGGCATTTAAACGATGGCCAATTGGCACTAAGGGGCCTAAAGTGTGCCCAGAAAACATCCCCCACACCATTACACCACCACCACCACCAGCCTGCACAGTGGTAAAAAGGCATGATGGATACATGTTCTCATTCTGTTTACGCCAAATTCGGACTCTACCATTTCAATGTCTCAACAGAAATCAAGACTCATCAGACCAGGCAACATTTTTCCAGTCTTCAACAGTCCAATTTTGGTGAGCTCGTTCAAATTGTAGCCTTTTTTCCTATTTGTAGTGGAGATGAGTGGTACCCGGTGGGGTCTTCTGCTGTTGTAGCCCATCCGCCTCAAGGTTGTGCGTGTTGTGGCTTCACAAATGCTTTGCTGCATACCTCGGTTGTAACGAGTGGTTATTTCAGTCAACGTTGCTCTTCTATCAGCTTGAATCAGTCGGCCCATTCTCCTTTGACCTCTAGCATCAACAAGGCATTTTCGCCCACAGGACTGCCGCATACTGGATGTTTTTCCCTTTTCACACCATTCTTTGTAAACCCTAGAAATGGTTGTGCGTGAAAATCCCAGTAACTGAGCAGATTGTGAAATACTCAGACCGGCCCGTCTGGCACCAACAACCATGCCACGCTCAAAATTGCTTAAATCACCTTTCTTTCCCATTCTGACATTCAGTTTGGAGTTCAGGAGATTGTCTTGACCAGGACCACAACCCTACATGCATTGAAGCAACTGCCATGTGATTGGTTGACTAGATAATCGCATTAATGAGAAATAGAACAGGTGTTCCTAATAATTCTTTATGTGAGTGTAGAAGAGGATTCTTTACGGTAAGAGCAGTGAGACTATGGAACTCTCTGCCTGAGGAGGTGGTGATGGTGAGTACAATAAAGGAATTCAAGAGGGGCCTGGATGTATTTCTGGAGTGTAATAATATTACAGGCTATAGCTACTAGAGAGGGGTCGTTGATCCAGGGAGTTATTCTGATTGCCTGATTGGAGTCGGGAAGGAATTTTTTATTCCCCTAAAGTTGGGAAAATTGGCTTTTTTTTTTTTTTGCCTTCCTCTGGATCAACTTGCAGGATAACAGGCTGAACTGGATGGACAAATGTATTTTTTCGGCCTTATATACTATGTTACTATGACGGTACACTGATTTTAATGGGAACTGTGTAAAGCCTCATTTTTTGATGCTGCTAGCCTTGATCTATATCGATTTATGGCTAGCCTTTCATAAGAGAGTCCTCCAGATGACTACACTCTTTTTCAAAGAAAAAGATCCAATATCACAAACTTATATTTGTTGCTACAATGTCTAAGAGTCTTGTAGAATATGTCCCTCAACTCCAGTCCTCAGGGCCCACCTAACGGTCAGGTTTTCAGGATTTCCTTAGTATTCAGCTGGTGATATAATTTGTTTCAATGCATCAGGACTTAACACAGGTATTCATTTTGTGGGATATTCTCAAATCATGACTGACCGGCAGGTGGGCCCTGGGGACTGGAGTTGGGGAACACTGCGCTAGAGGATAGCATCCCATAGGGTTAGAGTTATACGTGAGCTTTGTTTGATTTTCAAGTACTCGCTCTACTCCACCACTGTCATTTACATAATAACATGTTAAACACACTATATAACAGCTCTGAGTTTTCTGTATGTCTTCATTTTCAGGGCTCATGCACACAACCGTATGTATTTGCGGTCTGCAAAAAACGGATCCGGAAAAAATACTGATGACGTCCATGTGCATTCGGTATTTTGCAGAACGGAACAGTTGGCCCCTAATAGAACAGTCCTATCCTTGTCTGTAATGCTATTTTTTTGCGTAACAGACATACGGAAACGGAATGCACATGAGTGCATATGGTTCCATATATGGTCCGCAAAAAAAACGGAACGGACATGGAAAGAAAATGTTCGTGTGCATGAGCCATAAATTACAGACTTTTGAAAAGAATTGAGAACCGCACTCAATTATTTTAGCGTTCAGGTGCCAACCAAGGGCTGTAAATAGCCAATTATAGATACGGTAAGTAAATTTGAGGCACACTATTTTCAGTACTTGCAAATCAGAAAATTTATTTATTAGCATATTGTGCTATGATCCATTTGCCCAATCTGCTTTAAGGTTTTGAACATAAACCGGACGTTTCGGTCGCACAGGACCTTCATCTGCGGTTTTATCTACAATATAATGATCAACAAGAGCAGGATTATAGCACTTATAACAATAAGATTAAGTGCAAAAGATATAAGTGTATATACATAAAAGTCAGCCCTGAAGAAATTATGAAAAGAGTCATACATTGAGTTGGGGGTATATGGAGTATACAGAGTACGTATGTAGGACCACTTCACATGTAGATAACAAGATAGCCAGATGGCACACGTCTATGGGATGATCGATATCAAATCAGAGTAGTACTTCATAAGTCTCGGTATGCTCCCCCAGCCTCATATAAATAATAGAAGCAAAATAAACGCAAAATAAACCACCACTTAGAAGAAATGGGTATCTGCATTAGCTTTCAGCCACATTCCCATTTAACCCTCTCGATGTTAGTTGTATATTAGAAAATTCTCATTGCAGATGCTGATAATCAGAGGCATATATCGCAGTATATATTGGCTTGCTCTGGGGTCTTTGTAAGGTAAGAGACCTGAAAAGGAAAAAACCTTATTAGAGTTGCTATATAGTAGTCAATACCTGTTCAGACGGATGTGGGTTCGTGGGGCGCTGGATGCGTGGCGTCTGGGTTGGAAGGCCGCTATTTAAGGCTGTATGGGGTTCCCTGTATGGGGCTAGCGTGTGCGTTCCACCTATGACGTTTGCGTCAGCGCTGCATTCCACTATGTTTTCTATGGGCCTGGCTCTGATACGATCTATAGGAAAAAGGCCAGTGTAAAACCGTAAATGGTGCGCTTATATTTTATATCGAGGAGTACACTGTGATCTTGTCTACAGGGAGGGTGGGGAATGGTGGCGAAATAATGCAGTTTAATTAGAATCAGGATATAATAGATATATCTAATAAGGAATAAAACGTATAGGTTAAATGATAGCGGTTATTATTCTATAATAAATCAGGTAGAGGGAAATTATAACCAGGGATGGGTGGTGGAGTAGAGAAGGGGATGAGGAGGGGGGAAAAAGGAGAGGGGGGGAGGGGAAGGGGGGCAAAGATTTCTCACCCACACCCGTTGCAGACAAAAACAATTTTCAGCGAGTCTGTGGAAAAAAAGGAATAGTATTTAGATCATCTTCCTTACAGTCATCAAAATATAGACAAATAATAAATACAATTGGGATATTAATGTGGAGTTCCGAGAACCAATTCAAGTATGAAATAAATTCAAGTATTGATAAAAAAAAGTCACATTCACGGTTCAGACCATTAGGCGAAAGTGTCCCTAATTTATGGATCCAAAAAGCCTCCTTCTGTTTTAGGAGGAGTGTCCGATTGCCGCCCCTCCTTGGTCGATCCACTTGTTCCAAAACTTGGAACCGAAGTTGCGAAATTCAGTGTTGCCTGTCCGAAAAATGGTGTGGGATCGACAAAAAGTTATGTTTAAGTCTGATGGTTGACTTGTGCTTGCTTATTCTGTCTCGCACATGTTGAGTGGTCTCCCCAACATATGCGAGACCACATGGGCATTTTATTAAGTATGCAACATAATTTGATTCACAAGTAAAGAACCCTTGGATTGCGAAGGCCTGTCCGGTACGTGGGTGTGTCACGTACTCTCCTTTTGTTACATTCGAGCACTGTGCACAGTGCAGACAGGGGTATGTACCATTTCGTTTGCTCCGTAAATGAGTCTGTATTGACGGTCTAGTAAGACTCCCTATGTCCGCCCTGACTAGTTTATCCCTAATGTTGGGGGGTCTCTTATAGCAAGTTAATGGGGGTTGTTGGAATTCCTCTATCTCAGGGTAGGATTTCGCTAGTAGGGGCCAATTTAGTTTGAAAGCCTGTTGTATCTTTGGCATAAGGGGGTGGTATGTGGTTATGTATGTCACCCTCTTTGAATTCGTAGGGCGTGGACTACGAGTCTCATTGAGGCTATTTAGGGCTTTTTTCAGAGTGGTCTCCGGATAACCCCTATTGGAGAATTTTTGGGTTATTAGGTCAAGACGTTTGATTTTGGTTGCGTCATCAGTGACAATTCGATTTTCTGATTTGCAAGTACTGAAAATAGTGTGCCTCAAATTTACTTATCTATAAATTACAGACTAACCTCTACATACATTGTATGACCACACTGTACTGACTCTGACCTCACAATCAGTCACAAACTAACCTGCTATGCTCATTGCACTCATTCTATGACATCACTATCAAATATATGCTACATCAGAAGCATAGCTATAGGCACAAAGGCTCAGCTCCCTCACCACACTAATAAAACTCTGGTGGGTGTCAATGTATTTTATTATTATTATTATTATTATTATTATTAAAGCGCATTCATTCCATAGCGCTGTAAATATGAAAAGGTTATACATACATAATACAGACAATTGCATTAAGCATAAACAAGACGAGTTACAAACTGGTACAAAAGGAGAGAGGGCCCTGCCCGTGAGGGCTTAAAATCTAATGTATGCATTATTATTCCTACTTCCCTCCTACTCACTAGTGCCTCTGGGGTTCTGAAGTTCTGGAGTTGAGGAGATGGGGGGGGGGGGGGTGGGGGTGGTAAGAAGTAACCATACCAAAAATAATGGTGAAGGTCTCCAGACCTCAGGGGCTGTCTATGCAGACTACAGGGGGTATAACTTTATGGGGACTACTGTGTAGAAGCATAAAGGAGGCAGTTCTCGCTTTGTGGGAACATAAAGGAGGTTTAATTAATGTGTGGGGGCACAAAAAAGGGCATTATTACTAGGCACAGAGAAGCCCCTATTTTTTTTATAGTAGGCACAATGGAGAATTATCACTGTGTTGGTGCACTATTATTTTTAGGGGATCAAAAGGGAGTACCAGTATCGTTTGGGGCACAAAGTGGGGCAATATTAATGTGTAGGGTCACTGAGAGGGACATTGGAAGTAGCTGCAGGATGGGGAGTTTGTGTGCAGAAACAAACCATAGCTAGGAGGAGTTTTCATGGTCGTCTGGGTCTGAGTAGAGAATAAAATGTAGAGAAGACTTTCACTGTTTAAAACTGTTATCTGACCAGTATTTTCTGACTGTGGGTGGGTTCATGTTTTTACCACTCGTTTAACATATACAAAAAGTATGTCAGACAGTGGTATCTGTTTACCATAGAGTTTCCCCCCAAAAAGTATATGTAAACATATAGGGTTTTTTTAAGTTTTTTTTTTTGTTTCTTACTAGACTCTGCACGATACAAAAGTGTGGAGTGAACCCTCCCTTAGAGCTTTTGTTCCTGATTTTTAAAGACCCAGCAATGCAGCTGAAAGGGAGTTATTGGTAACAAAATAATTAAAGTGGACAAGGGGTTAAAACAATGACAGAAGTTCCCTAGTACCCTAGTGCTCGTCTCCTCCTGCGCTGTCTTTTGCTATCAATATAACATTAAAAAATAGAGACAGACAAAAAAGATTATGCGATAAGCTGGAACGTGTACAGAAATTACTGACTCCCAGAACACATTATGAACAGTGTTATAACCACAAAATAAACACATTCAGACAAGCGTGTGAACCGAGAACAAGCCACCGAACATACACAGGGCCGGCTAATACTTCATGTCTGGAAATAAAGATTTGCACAGACTTCTATTCCTCTGATATATGTAAAGCATTGCTTCCCAGATCTAATGTGCACGTATGGACATACACATACATCATCTCTGAGCAGACTTCCATTTGTAAAGGTTACTTGTAATGTAGTTTTTATTCCACTACAAGTGTAAAGTGCAGCACAGCAACTATAAGGGAAATCCACTAAAAATGTATCTTATTTATCATATATTAGTCCCCTCAGAAGACAGGCCTAACTTAGTTCCCCAGTGCAAAATCTAACAGCCCCCCCCCCCCCCCCCCACCTACTATCCGAAATATCAGTGACATTCAGTCATTTTTTTTGCTGCTGGTGGCAGCGACATTACCTGCGCTACATATTGGGCAGACTAGATGGGCCAAATGGTTCTTATCTGCCGAAACATTCTATGTTACATCTCCAATATAACGTTAGCGCATCCAAAATATCTGTGACATTCAGTGCAATTTTTTTTGCCGCTGTTAACAGCGACATTATCTGCGCTACATCTCTTGTGTAACATGTGCGTAGCCTAAAAATATCTGTGACATCGAGTGTACTTTTTCTGTAGACTGTGTCTGCTGCGGACAGTTACATTATCTGCACTACATCTCCTGTATAACGTTTGTGTATCCAAACATTTGCGTATCCGAAATTAGACATTTAGTCAAAATTTTTTGCGGATGATGGCAGCTGCATTACCTGCGCTACATCTCCTGTATAACGTTTGCCCATCATAAATTTGGCATACACTTACAAAACCTGCGCTACTGTACGTGGGACATACTTGCAAGCATATATAACATTTAATATGCGCACAAGGCAAGCAGTAAGGGAAGGGGAAGTGGCCGTGCTGCTGATGGTGCACGCAGAGGCCGTGGCCCTGGGCACGGTGAAACGATACCTAGCTTCATGTCCCAGTTAGCAGGGCGGCGCAGGACACCACTCTCGAAGTCAGTGCGACCAGGTGATCGGTTGGATTGCAGCAGATAATGCTTCCAGTCGGTTAAGCCTCACCCTGTCTTCCACAAAGTACAGTCTCAGTAGCCAAGAGTCTGGTCAACAGAATCCGTACCCTGATACTCCTTCCACCCACCATGGAGAGTTTTGGCAAACAAGTGATCCCACACTCGGATATTCCGAGGAGCTGTTTTCATCGCCATTCCTTAATTTGGGCCTCTCGCTAAGCCCTCTTGAAGAGGGACATGAGGCAATCTTGGGCCCTGATTTGCAAACTCTGGAGCATCCACAGTCAGAAGAAGATGACAGTGGGGAAGGGCAATTAGTGTTTCATGAGGTGGATGATGATGATGAGACACAGTTGCGAATAAGTCAACCGCGATTAGTGTCTCAAGAGGTTCATGATGAAGATGAGACACAGTTGTCAAGGAGTTTTTAGGAAAGTGCAGACTATAAAAGAATTGTCATTTGCAACCTGTGCCGTACCAAAATGAGCAGGGGCATGAACACTAGCAACCTCACCACCACCAGCATGATCAGCCACATGGCATCAAAGCAACCTAATATGTGGGCCAAATACCTGGGTCCACCGCCAGTGTCTGCGAGTCACACCACTGCGTCCTCTTCCCCTGTGTTACGTGCTGGCCAATACCCTGTCCAAGATGCAGGTACACTTAACGACTGACACAAGGACAAGTGCTTTTGGCCAAAGACGCTACATTTCCCTGACGGCACACTGGGTGAACCTTGTGGAGGCCGGGAGCGAGTCGTACCCTGGGATGGCACAGGTGCTACCGACGCCAAGGATTGCGGGCCCTACTTCCATCAGGGTTTCCACTACCTCCTCCTCCACTTCCACCTCTGAATTATCATCTTGCAGCACCAGTCAGACATTAGTCAGTAGCTGGAAGCAGTGTAGCACTGCAGTGGGGAAGCGGCAACAGGCCGTGCTTAAACTGATCTGCTTAGGTGACAAACAGCATACCGCCGCAGAGCTGTGGCAGGGGATAAGGTACCAGACTGAGCTGTGGCTCTCGCCACTCAACCTAGAACCAGGTATGGTTGTGTCTGATAATGGCCGTAAAGCCTCATGCAGACGTCTGTGGAACACGGTCCGTGAGATACCGGATTGGCATTTCAGGAGCACACAGCGTCATTGGTTGCTATGACGCCATGCGCCCCTGCAATGCCAGTCCGGTATCTTACGTACCGTGTTCCACGGACGTCTGCATAAGGCTTAACTTGGTGGTGGCTTTGGAGCTCGGCAAGCTCACACTCATACCATGCCTAGCCCACGTTTTCAACCTAGTGGTTCAGCGGTTTCTCAAAACCTACCCCAATTTGCCTGAGCTACTGGTGAAGGTGCGCCGCGTGTGTGACCATTTCCGCAAGTCATCGACAGCTTCCGCTGGTCTGGCAACACTTGCAATTGCCAGCTCACTGACTGTTGTGCGACATGAGCACGAGCTGGAACTCCACGTTCCACATGTTGGCTAGAGGGCAGTAGTGGAATACCAGCTGCAACATGGTCGTCGCCTTTCCAGTCAGCTTGCGCTCTTCACAAGCGTAGAGTGGGCATTGATGTCTGACCTCTGTGAGGTTTTAAGAAACTTTGAGGAATCAACACAGATGGTGAGCGGCGATAACGCTATTATAAGCGTAACCATCCCACTTCTGTGTCTACTCAAACACAGTAGTGAAATCTCGCTGCTCACAATTAAGGCGGGCGTTTTGCATGTGGAAGAGGTGGAAATGGGGGAAGACAGAACACAGGGTGATAGCCAGACCACCCTCAATTCGTCTTCTCAACACAAATTGGATGATGATGAGGAGGAGGAGACGGTTGCCTCGGCTACTGATGGTAGTACCCATGGAAGTTTTATTCTATCTGTTCAGCGTGGATGGGTAGAAGAGGAGGAAGAGGATGAGGAGATTGAGAATCATCCTCCTGATGAGGACAGCAAAGTCTTGTCTGTTGGGACTCTGGCACACATGGCAGACTTTATGTTAGGCTGCCTTTCATGTGACCCTCGCGTTGTACGCATTTTGGCCAACACTGAATAATGGTTATTCTCGACCCCCGCTACAAAGAGAACTTCTCAGCTCTCATTCCTGTGGTGGAGAGGACGAGCAAAATGGTACAATACCAGAAGGTCCTTGTGGAAAAATTGCTCCAAACATTTCCAGCTGACAACGCTGGCGGCAGAGTACGTAGTTCCTTGGGCAACCGAGGAGGGGAGACGAGAGGAGCACACAGCAGTTCCAACAGAGGCAGGGCAACACTCTCCAAGGCCTGGGACAGTTTTATGACACCCCGCCAGCACCCTCAACCTGATACGCGGCCTAGTGTCACAAGGAGGGTACATTTTTTGAAGACCGTGTCAGCGTCCTCAGTGATCTCTCTGTGCCTTACAATTATTGGGTGTCCAAGCTGGACATGTGGCACAAACTGGAGGTGCTGGCCTGCCCTGCTGCCAGCGTTTTTGTCCTCCTCCTCCTCCTTGATCATATCAACACGCTTATTAGGCTGCCCTTTCTCCTAATGTTTTAGAGCGTCAGCTCAGCAGCAGGCCCTCACCCATAATGTTTTAGAGGGTCACCAGCAGGCCATTGCCCATAATGTTTTTGAGGGTCACCAGCAGGCCCTCAACCATAATGTTTTTGAGGGTCACCAGCATGCTCTCAACCATAATGTTTTTGAGGGTCACCAGCAGGCCCTCAACCATAATGTTTTTGAGGGTCACCAGCATGCTCTCAACCATAATGTTTTTGAGGGTCACCAGCAGGCCCTCACACATAATGTTTTAGAGGGTCACCAGCAGGCCCTCACCTATAATGTTGCGGGTCACCAGCAGGCCCTCGTCCATAATGTTTTAGAGGGTCACCAGCAGGCCATTGTTCTTAATGTTTTAGAGGGTCACCAGTAGGCCCTCACCCTAATGTTTTAGATGGTCAGATCAGCAGCAGACACTCGCCCCTAATGTTTTAAAGGGTCAGCTCAGCAGCAGACCCTCACCCCTAATGTTTGAGATGGTCAGCTCAGCAGCAGACCTTCACCCCTAATGTTTTAGATGGTCATATCAGCAGCAGGCCCTCGCCCTAATGTTTTAGATGGTCAGATCAGCAGCAGGCACTTGCCCCTAATGTTTTAGAGGGCCATCTCAGCAGCAGGCTCTCGCCCCTAATGTTTTAGAAGGTCAGAGCAGCAGCAGGCACTCGCCCCTAATGTTTTAGAGGGTCAGCTCAGCAGAAGACCCTCACCCCTAAGGTTTTAGATGGTCAGCTCAGCAGCAGACCCTCACCCCTAATGTTTTAGATGGTCAGATCAGCAGCAGGCCCTCGCCCCTAATGTTTTAGACTGTAATATCAGCAGCAGACACTCGCCCCTAATGTTTTAGATGGTCAGATCAGCAGCAGGTCCTCGCCCCTAATGTTTTAGATGGTCAGATCAGCAGCAGGCACTCCCCCTAATGTTTTAGAGGGCCAGCTCAGCAGCAAGCCCCCGCCCCTAATGTTTTAGAAGGTCAGATCAGCAGCAGGCACTCGCCCATAATGTTTTTGAAGGTCACCAGCAGGCCCTCAACCATAATGTTTTTGAGGGTCACCAGCAGGCTTTTGCCCATAATGTTTTTAAGGGGCATCAGCAGGCCCTCGCCCATAATGTTTTAGAGGGTCACCAGCAGGCCCTTGTTCTCAATGTTTTAGAGGGTCACCAGCAGGCCCTCGCCCCTAATGTTTTAGAGGGTCAGCTCAGCAGCAGGTACTCACACCTAATGTTTTAGATGGTGAGCTCAGCAGCAGACCCTCACCCCTAATGTTTTAGATGGTCAGCTCAGCAGCAGACCCTCACCCCTAATGTTTTAGATGGTCAGCTCAGCAGCAGGCCCTCGCCCCTAATGTTTTAGATGGTCAGATCAGCAGCAGGCACTTGCCCCTAATGTTTTAGATCGTCACATCAGCAGCAGGCCCTCGCCCCTAATGTTTTAGATGGTCAGCTCATCAGCAGACCCTCACCCCTAATGTTTTAGATGGTCACATCAGAAGCAGGCCCTCGCCCCTAATGTTTTAGATGGTCAGATCAGCAGGCCCTTGCTCCAATAGTTTTTGAAGGTCACCAACAGGCCATCAATCATAATTTTTCAAGGATGTGTATGATGCCCTCCTTTATGTGTAATAAAGGGTGTATTGTAGTGCCGATTTCACATAGTGAGTGTAGGATTGAATTTTTGGCAGCCCTTTCACATAGTGAGTGTAGGAGTCCCACTACCTGAACAATTGTACCACAATGTAAATGAGGCCCTCCTTTATGTGGTAAACAGGTTGTATCGGAGTGCCTCTTCCTTGTAATTTTTGGCAGCACTTGCACTTTATATACAAGTAAATATACAGGAAAGAAACAATTTTCCTCTAAAATCAATTTTATCTTCGGTTTGGTGCGTATTATTGTCAGTCTGTAAAAGTGGCGTACTACTCGGACAACTGCGTTCCCAGCAGCAACCTGGGAGTCCAAGATGCATCCAGACATCCTCCCCATGCTGTTCCCGAACCATTTCAGTGGTGTTTCCATCAATTTCTGACCTTTTCATGTAAACAAAACTGTAATACCCAGCACAGCCACTATAAAAAGTATGGCACTGTGCAGAATGGGGCAATGTAGACAAAGGAGCATTGCATCACTTACCTGAGCACTACCTCCGCTTTAAACAGCTGCCTGGTGGCGGTATGTAGAGTTGAACTCCAACAATCTGATATTGATGACCTATCCTGGTACAGGTCATCAATACCGTAACCCCAGAAAACCTCTTTAGGGAAATTTTACAAAAACTATAAAGAGAACATTATGAAATTGCTAATATTGAGAAGAAAGCTACTGTAGTAGGTAATACACATGAAGATGGATTTAAGAGCAACTCAAAGTTAAGAAAGAACCTTTGCAATAAATTCCAAAAGAAGCATCGGGGGCCTTTGAAAAATCTAGTATACTTTTTTGGACCATTTCCAAAATGCTGAAGAACTACCGAGGACCATGGCCAGAGTCAGTGAGAATGATGGCACATAAATCCTGCAATTATAGCCCATCTATATTTCATTTCCCATTCAGAATTAGAATGGGGCTTCTTATGCCAGGCTCCGTGTATATGCAATATATGGAGGAGACACTTTGATCTTTTAAGATCTATGTGATGGAAATGGACTTTGGTCCTTACTCTTTTATTCTTTTACCAGGTGATGTAGAAAATGCAAAGATGAAACTGGTAATTAAAACAGTGTGTTCCCTTCCATCTAGCACACTATCTCTAGGATTGAACTTCTAACCTGACATAAATATATTGCATATTGTAACCTGTTCCTCCTGATTATTAACCTTCAGCATGGCAACCCATAAATCATCACTGAAACAGCTGGCGTTCAGCATTGCCCCAAAGCTGTATGATTATGATCGTTTTATATATATCTTGCTATGCAGACATGAAAAATGCATTGAAGAGTCTGCTACTCTAGGACTTATTGTAATGAATTTTCACTAAAACATAGATCATGCTTAAAACTGGTGTCCGCTGATTATAATTCAGCCATTTATATTTCCCTGAATTACCTTGTCGAGATCCAATGCTTTTTCTCTAGTAGTAGGCAAAAACCATGATTTCAGTGGTCAGCTATGGGCATCACCGGATTTCATTAATTATTGCTTCGGGATTATTTAACTAGAACTATATAATGAGCAAGGGAAATTGAAAGGTACACATACTTTGTGTGCCAGGGAAGCACCGATTTCTGATTTTGACTCCCCTATATACTATATTTTTTCTAAACTTTTGTTAATGCTACCACGTCCCTATACCACAATGCTCTCCTAATCAA
Source organism: Bufo gargarizans (assembly GCF_014858855.1). Lineage (NCBI taxonomy): Eukaryota > Metazoa > Chordata > Amphibia > Anura > Bufonidae > Bufo > Bufo gargarizans. The sequence goes on along the minus strand of NC_058084.1, from coordinate 115,860,836 downwards.
TTAAGCACAAGCTCACCCTCTCCCTAAACCTAATATACACTGACAAGCAAAAGGGTAACAATGTTTGGAAGTTTTGACTATCCTCAGATTCTTGTCACGTAACTGCATTGTTACTGTTTTGCTTCTAAAATTCAATTTTTAAATTTGTATTATTTATTTATTTATTCTCCCCAACTAACCACTTTGATCTGTATCAAACGATTCAAGATGTGAACCGACTTGCTCGGAACCTTACTATATAGAAACGTTTTCAAACAGTTAAAAAAGATAATGATAATGATCTGCAGCAAGATCTTTCTCTTGGACAGATAGAAATCCATCCTTCTATGGATTTCAAAGAGATAGCACATGTCTCTTACCTTCAACACTTGCAGTGTGAACAGGAGCAAGAGACATGCGTTAACTCGACCACCTCTTTCAGGATAGTCCATCAGGATTTCTATCCGGTGCAGTCGAGATCCCCTGCACTCGATAGGTTCCAGGACCTCATAGTAAAGGATTTAACTGTTTTGAAAAGAAAAAACACATTTAAGGGCTCTTTCACACCTGCGTTCTTTTCTTCCGGCATAGAGTTCCGTCGTCGGGGCTCTATGCCGGAGGAATCCTGATCAGTTTTATCCTAATGCATTCTGAATGGAGTGAAATCCGTTCAGGATGCATCAGGATGTCTTCAGTTCCGGAACGGAACGTTTTTTGGCCGGAGAAAATACCGCAGCATGCTGCGCTTTTTGCTCCGGCCAAAAATCCTGAAGACTTGCCGCCAGGCCGGATCCGGAATTAATGCCCATTGAAAGGCATTGATCCGGATCCGGCCTTAAGCTAAACGTCGTTTCGGCGCATTGCCGGATCCGACGTTTAGCTTTTTCTGAATGGTTACCATGGCTGCCAAGACGCTAAAGTCCTGACAGCCATGGTAAAGTGTAGCGGGGAGCGGGGGAGCAGCATACTTACCGTCCGTGTGGCTCCCGGGGCGCTCCAGAGTGACGTCAGGGCGCCCCACGCACATGGATGACGTGATCGCATGGCACGTCATCCATGCGCATGGGGCGCTCTGACGTCATTCTGGAGCGCCCCGGGAGCCGCGCGGACTGTAAGTATACCGCTCCTCCGCTCCCCGCTCCTACTATGGCAACCAGGACTTTAGTAGCGTCCTGGGTGCCATAGTAACACTGAAAGCATTTTGAAGACGGATCCGTCTTCAAATGCTTTCAGTACACTTGCGTTTTTCCGGATCCGGCGTGTAATTCCGGCAAGTGGAGTACACACCGGATCGGGACAACGCATATGTGAAAGAGGCCTAATGTATCAGAAGGTCAAATGAGGTCCAGCAACTTGAGTTCCAAAGAAAGGGTTGCTTTAAGGGTACTTTCACACTAGCGTTTTTCTTTTCCGGCGCTGAGTTCCGTCCTAGAGGCTCAAATCTGGAAAAGAACTGATCAGTTTTATCCCCATGCATTCTGAATGGAGAGTAATCCGTTCAGGATGCATCAGGATGTCTTCAGTTCAGTCTTTTTGACTGATCAGGCTTTTCTGAAAACCGTAGCATTTAGTATTTTTACCTCCGGCCCAAAATCCTGAACACTTTGACTGAACGCCTGATCAGGCCTTTTTCCCATTGACTTGTATTAACGTCGGATCCGGCGCCGTGTGTTCAGTCAAACCGGATCCGGCTTTTGCATGTTAAACCCGAAAAATGTGTCCATAAATGGCGGATCCGTTTTTTCCAATGCATTTTTTTCATTGTGATCAAAATCCTGATCAGGATTCAAATGCAATCCTGTTTTTCCGGATCCGGCGGGCAGTTCAGGTGTCGGAATTAAACGCCGGATTTAAACAACGCTAGTGTGAAAGTAGCCTAAGAAAGTTAATGCAGAGATCCGATCTGGTAATTAGGAGGGCTGATAAGGGGGGAGCTGTGGTATTATTAGACAGCCAGATATACAAAAAGCAGGTGACTGATATGTTGGATGATATTACTACATACCGTCCATTAACCTGTAACCCCCTCCCCTCTTATCAGGCTTCTTTGTTAAAAATATTGAAAAATAGCTTTGCACTTGGAATATTATCAGAGAAGGAGATTGACTACTTATATGTAAAATATCCAGTGATCGCCATTTTTCATGCACTTCCGAAAGTACACAAGGGAATACTGGTTCTCATGAGAACCATTGTGGCTGGAATCGGGGCTTATTCAGAAAGATTCTGTGAGTGGGTGGACTCCCTCCTACAGCCACTAATTCCATACATCCCTGGCTTTATTAAGGATACCAGAAGGGTCCTGCAGTCATTTAAGGATTTTCAGTGGAAAGAGGGGTATATGTGGATTACTGCGGATGTAGTCTCCCTGTATACAAATACACCACATGATCTTTCTTTTAGCTTGCATTTTGATTCTGAGACCATTTTGTTTCTAGACCTCAAATTAATGGGGGATGTGGAAAATGGGGGATGTCATATTCTAGGTTCTTCAAAGTAGCCACCTTTTGCTTTGATTACTGCTTTGATTGCTTTGCACACTCTTGGCATTCTCTTGATGAGCTTCAAGAGGTAGTCACCTGAAATGGTTTTCACTTCACAGGTAGGGCACACAGGTTTAATAAGTGGGATTTCTTGCCTTATAAATGGGGTTGGGACCATCAGTTGCGTTGTGGAGAAGTCAGGTGGATACACAGCTGATAGTCCTACTGAATAGACTGTTAGAATTTGTATTATGGCAAGAAAAAAGCAGCTAAGTAAAGAAAAACGAGTGGCCATCATTACTTTAAGAAATGAAGGTCAGTCAGTCCGAAAAATTGGGAAAACTTTAAAAGTGTCCCCAAGTGCAGTCACAAAAACCATCAAGCGCTACAAAGAAACTGGCTTACATGCGGACCGCCCCAGGAAAGGAAGACCAAGAGTCACCTCTGCTGCAGAGGAAAAGTTCATCAGAGTCACCAGCCTCAGAAATCGCAGGTTAACAGCAGCTCAGATTAGAGACCAGGTCAATGCCATACAGAGTTCTAGTGGCAGACACATCTCTAGAACAACTGTTAAGAGGAGACTGTGTGAATCAGGCCTTCATGGTAGAATATCTGCTAGGAAACCACTGCTAAGAACAGGCAACAAGCAGAAGAGACTTGTTTGGGCTAAAGAACACAAGGAATGGACATTAGACCAGTGGAAATCTGTGCTTTGGTCTGAGGAGTCCAAATTTGAGATCTTTGGTTCCAACCACCGTGTCTTTGTGCGACGCAGAAAAGGTGAACAGATGGACTCTACATGCCTGTTTCCCATCGTGAAGCATGGAGGAGGAGGTGTGATGGTGTGGGGGTGCTTTGCTGGTGACACTGTTGGGGATTTATTCAAAATTGAAGGCATACTGAACCAGCATGGCTACCACAGCATCTTGCAGCAGCATGCTATTCCATCCGGTTTGCATTTAGTTGGACCATCATTTATTTTTCAACAGGACAATGACCCCAAACACACCTACAAGCTGTGTAAGGGCTATTTGACCATGAAGGAGAGTGATGGGGTGCTGCGCCAGATGACCTGGCCTCCATAGTCACCGGACCTGAACCCAATCGAGATGGTTTGGGGTGAGCTGGACCGCAGAGTGAAGGCAAAAGGGCCAACAAGTGCTAAGCATCTCTGCGAACTCCTTCAAGACTGTTGAAAGACCATTTCAGGTGACTACCTCTTGAAGCTCATCAAGAGAATGCCAAGAGTGTGCAAAGCAGTAATCAAAGCAAAAGGTGGCTACTTTGAAGAACCTAGAATATGACATATTTTCAGTTGTTTCACACTTTTTTGTTATGTATATAATTCCACATGTGTTAATTCATAGTTTTGATGCCCTCAGTGTGAATCTACAATTTTCATAGTCATGAAAATAAAGAAAACTCTTTGAATGAGTGTGTCCAAACTTTTGGTCTGTACTGTATGTGAAACTTTGACAGAGATTGGGGTGAGATAGTCTCAGATGGTATCAGGTATGTCGCACGGAGAGCACCTAATTTAGGTAAACTATTGAGCCCCAGTCTGTTTTCGGATAAATCCCCTACAAAGCCCACCTGGTTGAAATATATTGGCAGCTATAAATGTGGTCTTACTAAACCCTCAAACTGATTTTAAATTGAGAGATTAGTCAACATGTCCTACGGTGTAGGACATGTCTAAGCCCGGGCAGCACGCCAAGGTTTCTCAAGTAGCCCGGGACCTAACACTCTCCTACCTGAGCCATATGGGCAATACCAGGAGCCAGTGGGCAAATTACAGGAGCATGAGGCGGACTCACAAACAACTCACCAGTTACCTCCAGCATGTAGCCATGCTTGCAATGGGAGGAGGGAGGAGTCTGCGAGTCCCACTCAAGACTGGCTGATATGGCCCAGGCCTCACAGGTGCACCTAAATGTGGCCTGTAGATGCAAAACAGGCGCATTTGAATTGGAGTTTATACACCTCCAAGAATCTCTATATGTACAAACTGAAAAGAATGGCGTGGTATTAGCAGGAGGTGCTCAAACCCACATGCAGTCGTGCATATATATACAGTGGGATGCGAAAGTTTGGGCAACCTTGTTAATCGTCATGATTTTCCTGCATAAATCGTTGGTTGTTGCGATAAAAAAATGTCAGTTAAATATATCATATAGGAGACACACACAGTGATATTTGAGAAGTGAAATGAAGTTTATTGGATTTACAGAATGTGTGCTATAATTGTTTAAACAAAATGAGGCAGGTGCATAAATTTGGGCACCACAAAAAAGAAATTAAATCAATATTTAGTAGATCCTCCTTTTGCAGAAATTACAGCCTCTAAACGCTTCCTGTAGGTTCCAATGAGAGTCTGGATTCTGGTTGAAGGTATTTGACCATTCCGCTTTACAAAACATCTTTAGTTCATTCAGGTTTGATGGCTTCCGAGCATGGACAGCTCTCTTTAAGTCACACCACAGATTTTCAATTATATTCAGGTCTGGGGACTGAGGTGGCCATTCCAGAACGTTGTACTTGTTCCTCTGCATAAATGCCTTAGTGGATTTTGAGCAGTGTTTAGGGTCGTTGTCTTGTTGAAAGATCCAGCCCCGGCGGAGCTTCAGCTTTGTCACTGATTCCGGGACTTTGGTCTCCAGAATCTTCTGATACTGAGTGGAATCCATGCGTCCCTCAACTTTGACAAGATTCCCAGTCCCTGCACTGGCCACACAGCCCCACAGCATGATGGAACCACCACCATATTTTACTGTAGGTAGCAGGTGTTTTTCTTGGAATCCTGTGTTCTTTTTCCTCCATGCATAACGCCCCTTGTTATGGCCAAATAACTAAATTTTAGTTTCATCAGTCCACATCACCTTATTCTAAAATGAAGCTGGCTTGTCCAAATGTGCTTTAGCCCACCTCAAGTGGCACTTTTTGTGCTGTGGGCGGAGAAAAGGCTTCCTCTGCATCCCTCTCGCATACAGCATCTCCTTGTGTAAAGCGCGCCGAATGGTGGAACGATGCACAGTGACTCCATCTGCAGCAAGATGATGTTGTAGGTCTTTGGTGCTGGTCTGTGGGTTGACTCTGACTGTTCTCACCCTTCGTCACTTCTGTCTATCCGAGATTTTTCTTGGTCTGCCACTTCGAGCCTTAACTTGAATTGAGCCTGTGGTCTTCCATTTCCTCAATATGTTCTTAACTGTGGAAACCGACAGCTGAAATCTCTGAGACAGCTTTCTGTATCCTTCCCCTAAACCATAATGGTGAACAATCTTTGTCTTCAGGTCATTTGAGAGTTGTTTTGAGACCCCCATGTTGCTACTCTTCAGAGAAAATTAAAAGAGGAGGGAAACTTACAATTGACCCCCTTAAATACTCTCTCATAATTGGATTCACCTGTGTATGTAGGTCAGGGGTCACCGAGCTTACCAAGCCAATTTGAGTTCCAATAATTAGTTCTAAAGGTTTTGGAATCAATAAAATGACAACAGTGCCCAAATTTATGCACCTGCCTAATTTTGTTTAAACAATTATAGCACACTTTGTGTAAATCCAATAAACTTCATTTCACTTCTCAAATATCACTGTGTGTGTCTCCTATATGATATATTTAACTGACATTTTTTATCGTAACAACCAGCGATTTATACAGGAAAATCATGACGATTAACAAGGTTGCCCAAACTTTCGCATCCCACTGTATATAGGGGAGCAAATCCTGCACTTGTGGCCCGTTGCTAATGGCGATCCCCAGCAAAAATGCATACGGTGGAGGATGCCCGCAGCGAACCACAAGTACCACAATAGACATCCTACACAAGGTAGCATTTATGTGGATGTGATAATCAATATAACAATATTACAAAATAATAGCAAAGACAGGTGCACTCTGCAGTCTCAGCACCTCCTGCTAATACCACGCCATTCTTTTCAGTTTGTGTATATATAGAGATTCTTGGAGGTGTATAAACTCCAATTTAAATGTGCCTGTTTTCCATCTACAGGCCACATTTAGGTGCACCTGTGAGGCCTGGGCCATATCAGCCAGTCTTGAGTGGGACTCGCAGACTCCTCCCTCCTCCCATTGCAAGCATGGCTACATGCTGGAGGTAACTGGTGAGTTGTTTGTGAGTCGGCCTCATGCTCCTGTAATTTGCCCACTGGCTCCTGGTATTGCCCATATGGCTCAGGTAGGAGAGTGTTAGGTCCCGGGCTACTTGAGAAACCTTGGCGTGGTGCACGGGCTTAGACATGTCCTACACCGTAGGACATGTTGACTAATCTCTCAATTTTAAAATCAGTTTGAGGGTTTAGTAAGACCGCAGAGTGCACCTGTCTTTGCTATTATTTTGTTATATTGTTATATTGATTATCACATCCACATAATTGCTACCTTGTGTAGGATGTCTATTGTGGTACTTGTGGTTCGCTGCGGGCATCCTCCACCATATGCATTTTTGCTGGGGATCGCCATTAGCAACGGGCCACAAGTTCAGGATTTGCTCCCCTATATATATATATATATATGCACGACTGCATGTGGGTTTGAGCACCTCCTGCTAATACCACAACATTCTTTTCAGTTTGTACAGCTATAAATGTGGTCAGAATAAATGCATTTGTTGTTCCCATATGCAAATGAGCAGGACATTTTGCTCTACAGCAAATGAAAATACATATAATATCAAGTCATACTTGAATTGCAATTCACAATTTGCGATTGATCTAGTCACATGTGTAGCCTGTAACCTGCAATACATGGGTTGTACATAAAATGCGATCGAAACACGAGTATGTAAGCATATTTCAGATGCACCACATCATATGACAAGAAACGTACCTGCAGTAAGCTTACACTTTGAGGTAAAGTATCAAGGGAATATCTCCAGCTTACATGTTCAGGGGATTGAAATGGTTACTCCGCCAGTGAGGGGGGGGGGGGCGATCACAGAAAAAAACTTCTGAATGGAGAAACATTCTGGATGCATGAACTGGGCACCTGTGTCCCATGGGGTCTACACAAGAGATATGATCTGATTTTGCAATATTAATGAGAGTTATCCTTGACAACTGAGGCCACAGAGGCCCCCTAGAAATGGAAGATGGGTTACTGTAGGTTCTGGTAGACTGAGAGTTGTGGATAGAATATATGTCCCACAGTCTATGGCTCTCCATAATTAATTTGCAGCACTTTCAGAGCGCAAGAGCAACATGGAGGATGGCTCAGGCACAGTGAGAAACAATCATCTCCCATGCCTAAAGTATGCGAAACTGCAGCCAAAGACAAAAAGGATAAGGTGAGGACTGATAGTAAGCAGCTGTTGGTGGGCGATTCTATCATAAGAGGTGTGAAGTTTGAGGAAAATGGTTTTGTGAGATGTCTCCCTGGTGCTACCGCTAGCAGGGACAGACGACATATATTTAATATTGTTAGGTAAGCAAAGCAGGAAAGGGAGGTGGATGTTATTGTCCATCTTGGGACAAATGATCTGGCTTGCAATGAGGTTTCAAAGGTGAAGGAAGCTTTTCACACACTTGGTAATGATATACGGGAGGTTGCATCGACTGTTTCATTCTCTGCAGTTTTGTCTGTGCATAACTTTCAGCATGACAGGAAGATGCGCATTAAGAAATTCAATGTATGGCTTGGGGAATGGTGTCTGAACCAAGGGTTTGGCTTTGTGTCTCATGTTAGATCTCGCTGGAATGGAAAAGAACTGTACAAGAAAGATGGTTTACATCTTTCTCTCAAGGGAACAAATGTCCTCAGTGAACAATTCAAAGTGTTTTCTAAGGAGCATTTAAACTAGGAAAGGGGGCAAAAAAGTGATAATCCAGCAGTCTGACTGCCCCCCGGAACAATGCCAGAAGATGCCAGTAGCACATAGATTAAGAAATGACAAGCTCAGAGTCTTGTCTACAAATGCTCGCAGTTTAGGGAATAAGGTCAATTAACTTGAGTCTATAATTACATCTGAGAATATAGATTTAGTGTCTGTTACTGAGACATGGTTCAATGGGAGTAATGACTGGGATATAACAATACCAGGGTTCTCTCTATATAGGAAAGACAGAAAAGGCAAGAAAGGGGGAGGTGTGGCCCTGTATGTGAAAGATAGCATAAAATCTAATATCATAAAAGTTAGCGAGACCAATTTAGAGTCAGTTTGGGTTACGTTGCAGCTTGATAATCATAAGGTAACTCGTGTAGGTGTGATATATATACCACCTAGCCAAGTCAAAGAATTAGATGAAGTCAAAGAATTAGCTAAGTGACATTGAAAGGGGAAGTTATCATTATGGGAGACTTTAATCTTCCTGATGTAAACTGGAAAACCAAAATAGCTAGTTCTGCCAGGAGTACAGATATTCTAAACTCCCTACTGGGATTATCTCTACAGCAAGTAGTTGAGGAGCCAGGAAGGAGGCCATTTTAGATTTAGTATTCACAAATAGGAATTTGGTATCTGATTTTACTGTAGCTTGGGATCTAGTGATCACCAGTCAGTGTGGATTACTATAAGTGACTGAGTCACACCACACAAAAACAAAAGTTTTAGATTTTAGAAAAACTGACTTTTCTAAAATTATATTAGTGGTATACGAGTCCCTATCAGATTGGAACAGTTTCAATGTCGTTCAGGAGAAATGGGACTACTTAAAAGTGGCACTATTGAAGGCAACAGATAATTGCATTAGGCTTGTCGGTAAAAGCAAAAAAGGAAGAGGTACTGTGGTACTCAGCAGAAGTGGCCAAAATCATTAAAAACAAAAAGATAGCATTTAGTAATTATAAAACAAAACAAAACGAGGATGACAGGCAAATTTGTAAGATTTGGAAGAGAGAGGCCAAACAAGTTATAAGAGCTTCTAAAGTACAGGCAGAAGAGAAATTAGCCCAGTCAGGGAAAAAAGGCGATAAGGCATTCTTCAGATACATAAATGAAAAAAGGAAACTAAAACAAGGAATTACCAAATTAAAAACAAAAGAGGGAAGGTATATGGAAGAAGATAAAGAACTAGCTGACTGCCTCAATGAATACTTCTGTTAAGTTTTTACAAAGGAAAATGAAGGAAAAGGACCTCAGTTAGGAAGGAAGACTAATTAATCTTTTGATGCCTGTGTCTTTACAGAGGAAGAGGTTCTAAGTCAGCTGTCTAAAATTAATACAAATAAGTCACAGGGGCCTGATGGGATACACCCAAAGCTATTAAAAGAGCTTAGCGGTGAACTAGCAAAACCATTAACAGATTTATTTAACTAATCACTGGTAACAGGAGTCGTCCCAGAGGATTGGAAATTAGCAAATGTTGTGCCCATTCACAAGAAAGGTAGTAGGGAGGAATCGAGCAACTATAGACCAGTAAGCCTGACATCAATAGTGAGGATATTAATGGAAACCATACTTAGGGAGAGGATTGTGGAACATCTAAAATCCCATAAATTGAAAGGTGAAAAACAGGGAGATCATGTCAAACCAATCTTATTGATTTTTTTGATTGGGTGACTAAAATAATAGATGGCGGAGGTGCAGTAGATATCACTTATCTAGACTTTAGTAAGGCTTTTGATACTGGCCCACATAGAAGGCTTATCAGTAAATTGTAGTCTTTGTGCTTGGACTCCCATATTGTTGAATGGATTAGGCAGTGGCTGAGGGACAGCAACAGAGGGTTGTAGTCAATGGAGTATATTCAGACCATGGTCTTGTTACCAGTGGGGTACCTCAAGGATCTGTTCTGGGACCCATATTGTTTAATATCTTTATCAGCGAAATTGCAGAAGGCCTCGATGGTAAGGTGTGTCTTTTTGCTGCTGACACAAAGATTTGTAACAGGGTTGATGTTCCTGGAGGGATATACCAAATGGAAAAGGATTTAGGAAAACTAGAGGTATGGTAAAAAATCTGGCAACTAAAATGTAATGTTGATAAGTGCAAGATAATGCACCTGGGACGTAAAAACCCAAGAGCAGAATATAAAATCAGTGATACAGTCCTAACCTCGGTATCTGAGGAAAGGGATTTAGGGGTCATTATTTCAGAAGACATAAAGGTAGGCAGACAATGTCATAGAGCAGCAGGAAATGCTAGCAGAATGCTTGGGTGTATAGGGAGAGGCATTACCAGTAGAAAGAGGGAGGTGCTCATGCCGCTCTACAGAGCACTAGTGAGACCTCATTTGGAGTATTGTGCTCAGTACTGGAGACCATATCTCCAGAAGGATATTGATACTTTGGAGAGAGTTCAAAGAAGAGCTACTAAACTGGTACATGGATTGCAGGATAAAACTTACCAGGAAAGATTAAAGGACCTTAACATGTATAGCTTGGAAGAAAGACGAGACAGAGGGGATATGATGGAAACTTTTAAATACATAAAGGGAATCAACAAGGTAAAAAAGGAGAGAATATTTTAAAGAAGAAAAACTACTACAAGAGGACATACAGTAGTTTTAAATTAGAGGGGCAAAGGTTTAAAAGTAATATCAGGAAATATTACTTTACTGAGAGAGTAGTGGATGCATGGAATAGCCTTCCTGCAGAAGTGGTAGCTGCAAATACAGTGAAGGAGTTTAAGCATGCATGGGATAGGCATAAGGCCATCCTTCATATATTCATAGTATTCAGTATATTGGGCAGACTAGATGGGCCAAATGGTTCTTATGTGCCGACATGTTTTTATGTTTCTATGTTTCTACAACTGCCTTTTTTTCTTTTACAAAGATAAATAGTTTTTTTTATTGTATATGCAGTTTTTTTATGTAGGTGAAGCGTTAATGAGTGTGGTGAATATCCAACTGCCTACTCCAGGTGAGCCTGCTTAGCCTGCCCGATGTTTGATGGGAGGCAGGGGGGTTTATATGGAGTGGTATTTGTAGAGCACATTTGTCATGAGTAAGGACTGTAATCTGTGAGTCCGAAACGCGAAGACTGTGTACTACTGTCCTGTGTATGGAAAACTTTTAACCGCTAGAATAAAGAATTGGATTTTAGAAGCTGGACCTTTTTTTCACACTGCTTTTTTTCTGTAGTAGGCAAAAACCATGATTTCAGTGGTCAGCTATGGGCATCAGAGGATTTCATTAATTCTTGCTTTGGGATTATTTAACTAGAACTATGTAATGAGCAAGGGAAATTGACAGGTACACATACTTTGTGTGCCAGGGCAGCACCGATTTCTGATTTTGACTCCCCTATATACTATATTTTTTCTAAACTTTTGTTAATGCTACCACGTCCCTATACCACAATGCTCTCCTAATCAATTAAGCACAAGCTCACCCTCTCCCTAAACCTAATATACACTGACAAGCAAAAGGGTAACAATGTTTGGAAGTTTTGACTTTCAGGCTCCATATCTCACTATCCTCAGATTCTTGTCATGTAACTGCATTGTTACGGTTTTGCTTCTAAAATTCTAATTTAAAATTTTTATTATTTTGTTAGTATTTTGCAAATCCACCTTTGGCTTTTAACACTGCCTGAATACTTCTGGGCATGCTCTCAATCCAATTCAATCATGTCTCGACCGTAATCTGTTCCCAGGTCTCTTCTACACGTTCCCAATGTTGGTGCATACTGGTTGACTCACTTGGGTACAAATACAGTCTTTTCTTCAACTCTACTAACAAGTGTTCGATTGGGTTGAGGTCTGGGGACTGTGGGGGTCAATCCAGCACCTTTAGTTCATTGTCATTGAACCATTTCTTGCTTCAAGTCAATGTCCTGCTGGAACACTATGTTGTCCTTTTAATAGTACTCGAGTGTATGAAGTAACTCATCTTGTAGGATACTCACATATAGCTCAGCATTGAAACTACCATCGATCCTCGTCAAGTATCCAACACCTTTGGCTGTGAAATAACCCCATATCATCAGCCTTCCTCTGCCTAACTTGACAGCTCCTTCAATTTCTCGATCCGTTAGCCCCCTTTTCCCTTCCAGATCCATTTGCACCCACCAGAGCCCAGTCTATTGGATTTCATCTCATCGCTCTAAATAACCTGTTACCAATGTTCTACTGTCCACTGTTTGTCCTTTTTTGCAAACTCGAGCCGACGCTTCTTATGACTATATTGAAGTCTAGGCTTCTTCATTTTTTTCCGGGCCATCATTCCAGACTTGTGTTATGCATGTTGCATGGTGCTTGCCTGGAAGTCTGTGATCTCACTATTATGAAGTCTACGAGCCACCTCCATTGCCATGTTTGTTGTGCCACTACTGATAGCCTTTGTGATGAGCCAACTTGTTGACTCCGATATTTTGCCTGGATGTCCTGTTTGTGAATATGGGAGCCAGTTGTCAATCGGTTTTTCCTACCCCAGTTCTAGTTGCAGCATTTCAAAGTAAAACATAGTTTGTCACCAGGGAGCCCATCAACTTTTCATGATTTGGGCAGAATAAATCTGACTGGTTCCCTGTAATTTTACTTACTTAGCATACTTAATACATTCATTCATCCATTCAGCCATCATATGCCCTTACGTATAAAGTATTTACATACTAGGTCAATTCTGTCACAAATTAAAAGAAGGAGTTGGTTAAAATGATTGTCTCAGGCTCTGTTCATATTGATTTTTTTCTTTATGTACAGCATGTCCACCATGAAGGCTTTTGGCACATATGTCAGAGGTGTCCATATGCTTCCAGTCACTGACAGAGGACACAAGTGTCCTTTTGGCCTCCACCAGACTGGCTTGCATAAAGTCCTGTTTTTTTTTAACGCAGAGGAAAGGGCAGTAGACTTCACTTATATACTATAGAGCAGGTTCACCGTAAACTAACATGTATGGCACACCCCAGTATATGCTTTTTTAGCATTAAGGTCTATAGTCGAGGTATGGCCTACAATGGCATAAGTGAGGCTTCTATGTTTTGGCATAAACAGTGGACATAAAGTGATCAGAACTAAATGTGAATAGAGCATAAGAACAAGTGCAGCAAGTCCCAGAGGAGCTGATATAGAGGATTCGGGTGGAAGTGGTCCTGTTGAAGTGTTTTGTCATGGTGTACTCCCTCACACCATTGCTCCCTGGGAATTGGTGCAGTGGAAATGTAGTATTGAAGGATGAGGCCAGAACTGAATGTAACAAAGTCTTTTTTAACTAAGTGCAATGTAGAACTTCAAATGCATTCAATAGCAGCAAATTTTGACTGCAATCTGAGGCATGTTGTATGGTTGCAATTTAGCACTTAAAGAGGACCTTTCATTGGTTTGTAGTAAGTGAGATAAATATCTGTACCTGCGGGGTACCCCCCCCCTCCCCCCCCCCAGTTGTCCGGCCACCCTGCCTGGTTCTTTAAAATAGCGTTCCTGCGTCCCGTTGTGGACCCCCGCAAATTTTGCACTCAGTATGCTGAGCATTGGAGCAATGGGAAAGAGATGCAGTCTTTCTCTGTGGGCGTCTCCTTCTCCCCTGGCTGTAGCGCTGTCTAATCGCAGCATGGAGCATCACAGCCAGGGAGAAAAAATCTCTTTCGCTGTGACGCGCTGCGCAGCGGGTGCCATAGCCGCCACGTTTCTGCTATTTTAAGGCTGATTACATACATTTTCCCCCTCAGATGCGACCACAGCATTTTCGCAGTCCGGAAGCGGAAGTTGCGCACTTCCGCTCCAGTAATAGGGTTCCTGACTGAGATCGGGGAACCTGTTATATCTATGAAATAGCCCGAAGCCTCAAGCAGGCTTCGGAGCTTATTTCAGGACTATACCAATACAGGCCACCAGTTGGCAGCATTGTATTGGTATAATGCAAATAACGTCTTCAATGATGGCTATATAGCCGTCAATGAACACAATGGGCAATCTAATGATTGCCAGTTATTGTCACCCAAGGTGACTTAAAAAAAGTTTTAAAAAAAGTTGGTAAAAAAGTTTTTACAAATAGAAAAAAATATAAAAACATAAAAGTTCAAATCACCCCCCTTTCCTTAAAATAAAAATACTTAACCAATAAAAAAAAAACACCATGGGCAATGCCGCATGCAAAAATGCCCATACTGTTAAAATCTAACAATATTAAAGGCTTACAGCAAATGGCGTAATGGGAAAAAAATTAAAACAGCAAATTTGCAATTTTTGTCACTTCAACTACGCATTTTTTTAAAATAAAAAGTGATCAAAAAGTCGCACACCCTTCAAATTGGTATCACTGAAAAGAACAGATCATCCCACAAATAATGAGCCCTCACACAGCCCTGTACACATAACTACAAAAAAGTTATAGGGGTCAGGATATGGTTATAAAATGTATTTATTTTTTCTTTAAAGGTTTTTATTTTTTTTCAGTAATAAAACGCAAGAAAAATTATACAAGTGTGGTATCGTTGGAACCGTACTAACCTAGAGAATGAAGATAACAGGTCAATTTTAAAGCATAGTGTACAGTGTAATAAAAAATTAAAAAAACTTTAGCAGAATTGTGTTTTTTCCCAATTCTACCCAATTTGGATTTTTTTTTCTGCTTCCCACTACATGGTATGCAACCATAAAGGCACCATTAGAAAGTACAACTTGTCCCTCAAAAAATAGGCCCTCATGAGGCTATGTGAATGGAAAAAAAAAAAAGTTAGGACTATGGGAAGGTGGGGAGTGAAAAACAAAAACGCAAAATGAAAAATGGCCTGGGCCAGAAAGGGTTAATGTGGGTTGTAGCTGTTCACTCTGCTGTTTGTCAGCTCAAAGATTCACTTGAGGCCTAGGATAAAGCTTTTTTCTCTAGAGAATCTGCAACCAGAGCCCAGACGTGTGCTTCCTTTCTCCTCTGTCTCTGGACAGGCACCCCCCCCCCTACTGGCAACAAGCAGGACCAGCCAACTCCTACTAAGAGGAGAGAAATAGGGTGGTTAGCCCTTGCCATCCATATCCTCACTGGAAGATACGTCCATAGCATACAAAAATACATAAAAATCCAATATAAAACACATTACAATACATAAAAAACTATATACACTAGTAGTAACTCAAGATCTGGACTACTACACAAGGACATATGAACATCATAGAATTATAAACTCTAATGTTATTACACGGCAAAGTCTTGGTCTCATGGCAACAAATAGGTGTGTGGTGAGGACCAATGACCCAAGGGTTTTGTTTCATAAAAAAATATTAGGGTAACACACTAGTGGTTAAAGGGGTTATCTAGTGTCTAAAAGCCCCTTGTATAGTATATACTTACTCCACGACACCGGCGTCACTCCTGATCCCCACATGGACACCGCTGCATCTCCCCGTCTTGCGGATGAAAACATCTGGTGACTGGGGGGAAGAGGGGCAGCCAACAGCAGGCCACGAAGGGGACGAGCCTCCCTAGCATCACGGGTGATGCTAGGGAGGCTCATCCCTATTGCGGCCTGCTATTGGCTGCTCCCCCCGTCATGAGATGTTTTGATCCGCGGGCATTGGGGGGCATGTTTTAGATTGGATAACCCCTTTAACTCTTCAATTTCAGGATAAAGTATTGTGGTATGGACATCACCAGCCAAGGGGCGAGCACATTTTAGGCTACATCTGCCCTTCTCTGTAATTTAATCAGGAAAAAACAGCATATTGAGATACCCAGTAACATCTTAAAGTTATTATATACATTCAAGTCATAAAAGACGATCATCTGACTCCTTAAAGAAAAGTCATGTAAATGGTAGCTTGCCTTCAATGATACAGTGGTTTGATAAGCCACATTCTTCTCATTTCTGCTCACCAATTATCCCTCTTGCTGATCGCATAAGGGAGATGGACTGCACATTAGGAGCACATAAGATCTCCCGTATTGTGGCCTTTCTATTGAGAAACAAATAATAATCCTTCATGTGCCACATTGCGGTATATTACATACGAAAACCTCTCCCGGTATTGTGACATTTATTGCAGCTAGGATTTAAAATGCAAGAGGAGGAATGTATTAAATTAATACCCTGGCAGCTACCTCTAGTAGTAAAAGCAGAGAACCTTTTAAAGCCATCACTCTCTATTCCCTGCTGTATAATCTGTCTCCACTACACATGCCATGCTGTTAAGCAGCAGTTTTTGCTCTAGCAGACATAAGCAAAGCAACCCATGTAGTACATGGATGCCCATTCATTGGAATGGTTGCCATGTAATATTACTCTCCCCCAGTGCAGGGTAAGTGCATAGCCACCCAAATCTTCTCTTGGCAAAATTAGGTGTCAACTAGGGACTTTTATATAATCAGACAACCGCTTTTAGACTTTAAGGGGTGACCGCTCCTTTACAAGTGATGCCTATCTCATGATAGGCCATCTGTGAGTAGTTTACATTACAAGACTATACATTGCTGTATCGGGAGGGTTGCTATGACCAGGTCTGCTCTGCCACTTTATAAATCACTAGTCAGACCACACATGGAGGACTGTGTACAGTTCTGGGCTCCTGTGAACAAGGCAGACATAGCAGAGCTGGAGAGGGTTCAGAGGAGGGCAACTAAAGTAATAACTGGAATGGGGAAACTGCAGTACCCTGAAAGATTATCAAAATTAGGGTTATTCACTTTAGAAAAAAGACGACTGAGGGGAGATCTAAAAACTATGTATAAATATATCAGGGGTCAATACAGAGGTCTATCCCATCATCTATTTATCCCCAGGACTGTGACTGTGACGAGGGGACATCCTCTGCGTCTGGAGGAAAGAAGGTTTGTACACAAACATAGAAGAGGATTCTTTACGGTAAGAGCAGTGAGACTATGGAGCTCTCTGCCTGAGGAGGTGGTGATGGTGAGTACAATAAAGGAATTCAAGAGGGGCCTGGATGTATTTCTGGAGTGTAATAATATTACAGGCTATAGCTACTAGAGAGGGGTCATTGATCCAGGGAATTATTCTGATTGCCTGATTAGAGTCGGGAAGGAATTTTTTCCCGCTAAAGTGAGAAAAATGGCTTCTATCTCACAGGGTTTTTGCCTTCCTCTGGATCAAGTTACAGGATAACAGGCCGAACTGGATGGACAAATGTCTTTTTTTCAGCCTTACAAACTATGTTACTAGGTGGGGAATTTCAGACTGCTGTTTTCTATCAACCTTGCCTGTGGTTGCAGTAAGTATTCTTGGCTCTATACTGTGCGACTTTATTCTGACATTTCTGGTTATTCACTTCTGGCTTGTTTTTGGATTTACCCTGGTGCCTGCTGTTCCTATTTATTTAGGCTATCCTGGTAACTGACTTTAGCTCTCTTCTGGATTAATCGTTCATGTACTACACTGAAAGTGTATGTCTTTTTCCTGGTTTACTTCTTTTCGTACCTCCCATGTAATTCCAGTCGGTCTACTACTTAGTCTAGCAGCCAAGTCCATCCTACCTTGTAGTTGCTCTGTTGAACGCCTAGGGGAAGCCTTAGTTTCATATAACCCAGAGGGGTTTTGGAAGGCTGATAGCAGTTTTAGGCTAGGTCTACACGACGACATTTGTTGCGCGACAAAAAGTCGCGCGACAAATAGGGCGCAACATTTGTCGCGCAACATTTTGTTGCACTAATGTCGCGCGACAATTTTTATAATGGCAGTCTATGGTGTCGCACTGCAACATGCGACATGCTGCGACTGCGACGCGACAGTCGCAGAAAAATCCATCTTGAATGGATTTTCTGCAACTGTCTTGTCGCAGTCGCAGCATGTCGCATGTTGCAGTGCGACACCATAGACTGCCATTATAAAAATTGTCGCGCGACATTGGTGCAACAAAATGTCGCGCGACAAATGTCGTCGTGTAGACCTAGCCTTAGGGTTCCCTGGCTCTGGTCTGGACAAAGACTCTAGTATTTCCTAACGCCATCACTATCTAATTGGTGAGAGTCCAACACTCCGCACCCCTGCTGCTCTGCAGTCAGCACTGGAACTACACATATCTGTCCGTTGTGCAGTGGACAGAGCTAGTTACCTCCATGCTGCTCCTATTGAAGTGAATGGGAGCAGGACTGCAGCATTCAGCTCTGTCCACTGCACAACAGACAGAGCTGTTTAGTTCTGGCTTAAACAACTGATCAGTAGGGTTGCGGTGTGTCAGACTCCCGCTTATCAGATAGGAGAACAGGCCATCATCTGTAAAGCAGTGGACAACCCTTTAATGGGTGAAAGGGTGATGATGATATGATCATTCACAACTGGAAAAGACACAAGAAGTATAAACAGAATTTTATATGCTTCCTATTCTAAAATAGAATTTTAAGTTTCTCTGAGATGGAAAATAATTTAGTAAATTTTACAGAGAGAGTTTTATCCTGTGCTCATTGTCAACTCCTATTGAATAATGCCCCTGGAAGAAGTCAAGAAGCGAAATGTGTGTTGGGTCTGGGGTGGAGGTTGTTGACAGGTGCATACATCATGTATATGAATGGACGGTCATTTTTCAAATTAAAATGTCCTGGAGTTTGATTTCTCTCATGATCTACATTACTGTGGCCTTCCACTGGTGTGTTAGCAATCTTGTCAGATGTCATGCACACGACTAGTGTTGATCACGAATATTCGTACTTCGAAAATTTGCGACTATTTAGAATATAGTGATATATATTCGTAATTTCGAATATTCAAGATTTTTTTTTAATCAGTACACATGATCCCTCCCTGCTTCTAGCTTGTGGGCCAATGAGAAGGCTGCAATATCTTTGACTTTAGGAGTAGTGTTGATTGCGAATTTTCGTAATGTGAATTTTTATCACGAATTTTTACAATTGACGAGTAAAAATATGATTCCTCCCTGCTTCTTGCTTGTGGGCCAATGACTCATTGGCCCACAAGCAAGAAGCAGGGAGGAATTCTGACTTTAGATGGGAAAAATGATGAATATTAAAAAAAAAACTAATATATAGCACTATATCGAATATATTTGTTTTTTCTAATATTTGTAATATTATAAAACAAGAATATATAGCAATATAGCGAATATTCGAAAAAAAAACTAATATAGAGCAATTTAGCTAATATAGTGCTATAATCTTTTTTTTTTTATAGTTGACATTTTTTTCCAATCAACTTCAGATGAGAAAAAAATTACAACTATAAAAAAAAACATTATAGCACTATATTAGCTAAATTGCTCTGCATTTGTTTTTTTCAAATATTGGCTGTATTGCTATATATTCTTGTTTTGGAATATTACAAATATTTGAAAAAACAAATATATTCAATATAGTGCTATGACTCATGTTTTTACTCGGCAATTGAAAAATTTGCTATAAAAATCCGCATTACGAAAATTCGCATATTACGCGATCATTACCTTGCCGATTTTTCGAGTGAAAAAAATCGTAGAATATAACGAATATTTTAATTGGTGAATATTCTACGTATATTCTACAAAATATTCTCGAAATATCGCGAATTCGAATATGACACCTGCCGCTCATCAGCACACACAACAACATTTTTTGCAGATAGCACACTGATCCATTCATTACTATGGTGCCACGCACACATCCATATTTTTTGCAGATCCGTGTGGCTGTGCTGGCAAATTATAGAACATGTCCTATTCTTATCCGTATTGCAGACAAGAATAGTCCTTTCTACTTATGCAAGTGAGAAAAATGCGGAATGCACATAGAAGTTATCCATAGTTTGCCAATCCATTGTGGACCAAAACACGGACACAGCCCTAGGGCTCATGCACAAGGCTGTTGCCCTGCTGTGCCGTGCCCGTATTGTGGCCCTCAAACAGCGAGTCCGCAATATGTGGGCACTGGCCATGTGCTTACTGCATCACGGATACAGACCCATTCGCTTGAATGGGTCCTCAATCTGGAAGGTGCCGTGCGGAACAGAGGAACAGAACCCCACAGAAGCACTACTGAGTACTTCCGTGGGGTTTCTCTCCGTGCTTTCGCACCGCAAAAAAATAGAACAAGTTCTATTCTTTTGCGGTCAGACGAATTACAGACCCATTCAAATGGAATCCGCATGGATGTTGCCCATGCATTGGGGAACGCAAATTGCACGGAACGGACAAGCAACGGCCATGTGCATGAGCCCTTATACTGTGGTAGTTGCTGCAAAGACATAACATCTGGCACTAACCTCCTTCGTCTGTTCAGATTTTAATTGGTTTTATATTGTCTGTGACAATGTGTGCTTTTTATATATGCAATTTAAGTGATTTTGTTTATACATCTTCTGAGGGTGTATCATTTCTATTGGGTTTTTGTAGGTGTTGCAATGTCTCTTTAATAACCTGCTGACTACAAGGGAAAGGATGGGAAATCACAACTGAATATCTGACTATAAAATATTTTTCTTTCATTCTTTGTCTGTGGTTTGATTATATTAATTTTAAGCTATATTGAATTTTAAGCTATTCTGAGTATATTTAAAGTCTTTCTATGCCGTTAGTGGCTTCCCCACTGGTCTAAGGTTCAGAACTGGTCCACACGATGGGAGATGTCATAGGTTAGTCTGTTACATGGGAGTTCAGAGAAAAACTTAGAGAAGGAAATTGATGGAGACAATACAGGTTACTGTGACTCATAACGCAATGATAAAGATAGGGGAAACATATTTTTTAAATCATGTGGTTAAAATATATTTACTAAATATATAATATAATGTCCGAAAGCAAAATAGATTTGACTTATTGACCTGTGTGAAGTTGGCACCCCATGTTCTTAAATTTTAAAAATAAATACACCATTCGTTTGTGCTGCGTTTGTGCTGGTTTGTGCCGCAAAAATGAACGTTTGTGCCGGTTCGGTTCCTGAGATATTGCGCGTTAGATTTTTATGAAGCCCCGCCCATTTTCCACCCCATGTTCTTAAATTTCAAAAAAAAAATACACCATTCGTTTGTGCTGCGTTTGTGCTGGTTTGTGCTGCAAAAATGAACGTTTGCGCCGCTTTGGTTTCCGAGATATTGCGCACTTGATTTGCTGAAACCCCGCCCACTTTCCACCCCATGTTTTTAAATTTCAAAAAGAAATACACCATTCGTTTGTGCTGCGTTTGTGCTGGTTTGTGCCACAAAAATGAACGTTTGTGCCGGTTCGGTTCCTGAGATATTGCGCGTTAGATTTTTATGAAGCCCCGCCCATTTTCCACCCCATGTTCTTAAATTTTAAAAAAAAATACACCATTCGTTTGTGCTGCGTTTGTGCTGGTTTGTGCTGCAAAAATTAACGTTTGCGCCGCTTTGGTTTCCGAGATATTGCGCACTTGATTTGCTGAAACCCCGCCCACTTTCCACCCAATGTTTTTAAATTTCAAAAAGAAATACACCATTCGTTTGTGCTGCGTTTGTGCTGGTTTGTGCCACAAAAATGAACGTTTGTGCCGGTTCGGTTCCTGAGATATTGCGCGTTAGTTTTTTATGAAGCCCCGCCCATTTTCCACCCCATGTTCTTAAATTTCAAAAAAAAATACACCATTCGTTTGTGCTGCGTTTGTGCTGGTTTGTGCTGCAAAAATGAACGTTTGCGCCGCTTTGGTTTCCGAGATATTGCGCTCGATTTGCTGAAACCCCGCCCACTTTCCACCCCATGTTCTTAAATTTCAAAAAGAAATACACCATTCTTTTGTGCTGCATTTGTGCTGGTTTGTGCTGCAAAAATTAACGTTTGCGCCGCTTTCGTTTCCGAGATATTGCGCGCTTGATTTGCTGAAACCCCGCCCACTTTCCACCCCATGTTTTTAAATTTCAAAAAGAAATACACCATTCGTTTGTGCTGCGTTTGTGCTGGTTTGTGCCGCAAAAATGAACGTTTGTGCCGGTTCGGTTCCTGAGATATTGCGCGTTAGATTTTTATGAAGCCCCGCCCATTTTCCACCCCATGTTCTTAAATTTCAAAAATAAATACACCATTCGTTTGTGCTGCGTTTGTGCTGGTTTGTGCTGCAAAAATTAACGTTTGCGCCGCTTTGGTTTCCGAGATATTGCGCTTGATTTGCTGAAACCCCGCCCACTTTCCACCCCATGTTTTTAAATTTCAAAAAGAAATACACCATTCGTTTGTGCTGCGTTTGTGCTGGTTTGTGCCACAAAAATGAACGTTTGTGCCGGTTCGGTTCCTGAGATATTGCGCGTTAGATTTTTATGAAGCCCCGCCCATTTTCCACCCCATGTTCTTAAATTTCAAAAAAAAATACACCATTCGTTTGTGCTGCGTTTGTGCTGGTTTGTGCTGCAAAAATGAACGTTTGCGCCGCTTTGGTTTCCGAGATATTGCGCTCGATTTGCTGAAACCCCGCCCACTTTCCACCCCATGTTCTTAAATTTCAAAAAGAAATACACCATTCTTTTGTGCTGCATTTGTGCTGGTTTGTGCTGCAAAAATTAACGTTTGCGCCGCTTTCGTTTCCGAGATATTGCGCGCTTGATTTGCTGAAACCCCGCCCACTTTCCACCCCATGTTTTTAAATTTCAAAAAGAAATACACCATTCGTTTGTGCTGCGTTTGTGCTGGTTTGTGCCGCAAAAATGAACGTTTGTGCCGGTTCGGTTCCTGAGATATTGCGCGTTAGATTTTTATGAAGCCCCGCCCATTTTCCACCCCATGTTCTTAAATTTCAAAAAGAAATACACCATTCGTTTGTGCTGCGTTTGTGCTGGTTTGTGCTGCAAAAATTAACGTTTGCGCCGCTTTGGTTTCCGAGATATTGCGCTTGATTTGCTGAAACCCCGCCCACTTTCCACCCCATGTTCTTAAATTTCAAAAAGAAATACACCGTTCGTTTGTGCTGCGTTTGTGCTGGTTTGTGCAGCAAAAATTAGCGTTTGCGCCGCTTTGGTTTCCGAGATATTGCGCTCGATTTGCTGAAACCCCGCCCACTTTCCACCCCATGTTTTAAAATTTCTAAAAGAAATACACCATTCTTTTGTGCTGCATTTGTGCTGGTTTGTGCTGCAAAAATTAACGTTTGCACCGCTTTGGTTTCCGAGATATTGCGTGCTTGATTTGATAAAACCCCTCCCACTTTCCACCCCATGTTTTTAACCCTGACTCTAGACCCCCCAGGTGTGCTGCAGCTTGCCCCCCTCCTGCCCCCTTTCACAACTTTTTTTGGGGCACAAGCATATTATATATTTTTTTCTGCATACGCTGACTGTGGCCGGGACTCTTAGCGTCACTGTTAGCGCATCGCACGCCCCACCGCTGATCAACTTCGGATGGTTGATCAGCGAGCTTGAATTAAAAAAAAAATCAAATTTTTGGGCCTTTTTTATTTTTTTGTCTGTAAGGTTTAGGGTAAGTTCCCGAACACCCGTCCCCACACACACCAAATAAAGTTTATCACACACACACACTCCCCTATGGCCTGCCGGATGTTCTAGGCGGCATATGCCCAGCTTGCCTCCGAGTCCGAGAGCCCCAGTGAGGACGATGATAACCCCACTTTCCTTTTGTCATCCGCGTCCTCCTCATCATCTAGCAATGATGATGAGACCCCAAGGCGGCGGAGACGCCGCCAGGTGGAGCAAGGAGACCGCCATGCTAGGGACCCTGTGGCCCACACTAGTACGAGAAGGTCTGGGGCTCGTACTAGTTTTCCGGCCCACCAGTTAAGACCACCGGAGCCTCCTACCGGTGAACTTGTCTGGTATACCCCAGAGCGTTTTGAGCCTGTGATTCCTGATTTTGTAGGCCAACCAGGAATCCAGATTTCCACAGTGGGCTTCACTGAATGCGACTACTTTAGTCTTTTTTTCAGTGACCCCTTTGTGAATCTGATGTTGGAGCAGACGAACCTGTACGCCCCACAGTTCATTGCTCAACATCCGGGCTCCTTTTTGGCTAGGCCTGGTGGCTGGACTCCGGTCTGTGTAGCCAAGATGAGGACGTTTTGGGGCCTCGTGCTGCATATGGGCCTAGTCAAGAAACCTAGTGTCAGGCATTACTGGAGTGGGGACATCCTCTACCAGACCCCACTTTACAATTATGCAGATAATGCAGCATGTCCCCCCCAAGGTGATCCTGCCTATGACCGCCTGTACCAAATCAGGTCGGTCATCGATCACTTTGGGGCCAAATTTGTGCAGGTTTATGTACCTGGAAGGGAAGTCGCGGTTGATGAGTCTCTCATTGCTTTCAAGGGGAGACTCATTATCCGCCAGTATGTTCCCTCTAAGCGGGCGAGGTATGGCGTGAAGCTGTACAAACTTTGTGAGAGTACCTCAGGGTGCACTTACAAGTTTCGTGTGTACGAGGGGCGAGATTCCCGTATTTAACCCCCAGAAGGTTCCCCCAATCTGGGTGTTAGCGGGAAACTTGTGTGGGACCTTATGCACCCACTGCTAGATAAGGGTTACCACCTTTGTGTGGATAACTTTTATACTAGTATCCCCTTGTTCCAGTCTCTCGCCGCCAGATCCACGTTCGCTGAAAAATCAACGCGGCCTCCCTGCCCACCCCCTCCAGGTACCTATCCCTAGGGGTGCGACCCGTGCACTTACC
This sequence comes from Bufo gargarizans, assembly GCF_014858855.1. Taxonomy (NCBI): domain Eukaryota; kingdom Metazoa; phylum Chordata; class Amphibia; order Anura; family Bufonidae; genus Bufo; species Bufo gargarizans. Next base: position 115,835,971 of record NC_058084.1, on the reverse strand, counting down.
AGTGGAAACCTGTTGCTGGTCAGGTATAAGGACAAGAGGAATGTCCTTGTACTGTCCACAATTCACGGTAACGGCATCACCCCTGTCCCTGTGCGAGGTACCGCAGCAACGGTCCTCAAGCCTGATTGCATCGTCGACTACAATCGATATATGGGAGGAGTTGATCTCCCTGATCAAGTCCTCAAGCCATATAACGCCATGCGCAAAACCCGGGCATGGTATAAAAAAGTTGCGGTCTACTTGGTACAGGTTGCCTTGTACAACTCTTTTGTGCTGTCCCGGAGCGCTGGCAACACAGGGACATTCCTTCAGTTCTATGAGGCAGTCCTCAAGGACCTGATCTTTTCTGACCGGGAAAGAGCAGGCCAGAGTACCTCGGGAACTGGAGGCGCCCAGATCGTCCCTGGCCAACACTTTCCAGGTGTGGTCCCCCATACTGGAAAGAAGGGCGGACCCAAAAAAGGTGCAGAGTGTGTCACAAGAGGGGGATACGGAAGGACACCACTACTCAATGTGACACGTGACCCGATCATCCGGGCCTCTGCGTTATTGGTTGCTTCAAGGAGTACCACACTTCCATGGAGTACTAAATTTATGTTCCCCTTCCCCATTTTAGCCACTGACAATCGGATATAAAACTATGGGGATAGGATACTAGTATAAAAGTTATCCACGTACAGGTGGTAACCCTTATCTAGCAGTGGGTGCATAAGGTCCCACACAAGTTTCCCGCTAACACCCAGATTGGGGGAACCTTCTGGGGGTTAAATACGGGAATCTCGCCCCTCGTACACACGAAACTTGTAAGTGCACCCTGAGGTACTCTCACAAAGTTTGTACAGCTTCATGCCATACCTCGCCCGCTTAGAGGGAACATACTGGCGGATAATGAGTCTCCCCTTGAAAGCAATGAGAGACTCATCAACCGCGACTTCCCTTCCAGGTACATAAACCTGCACAAATTTGGCCCCAAAGTGATCGATGACCGACCTGATTTGGTACAGGCGGTCATAGGCAGGATCACCTTGGGGGGGACATGCTGCATTATCTGCATAATTGTAAAGTGGGGTCTGGTAGAGGATGTCCCCACTCCAGTAATGCCTGACACTAGGTTTCTTGACTAGGCCCATATGCAGCACGAGGCCCCAAACCGTCCTCATCTTGGCTACACAGACCGGAGTTCAGCCACCGGGCCTAGCCAAAAAGGAGCCCGGATGTTGAGCAATGAACTGTGGGGCGTGCAGGTTCGTCTGCTCCAACATCAGATTCACAAAGGGGTCACTGAAAAAAAGACTAAAGTAGTCGCATTCAGTGAAGCCCACTGTGGAAATCTGGATTCCTGGTTGGCCTACAAAATCAGGAATCACGGGCTCAAAACGCTCTGGGGGTATACCAGACAAGTTCACCGGTAGGGGGCTCCGGTGGTCTTAACTGGTGGGCCGGAAAACTAGTACGAGCCCCAGACCTTCTCGTACTAGTGTGGGCCACAGGGTCCCTAGCATGGCGGTCTCCTTGCTCCACCTGGCGGCGTCTCCGCCGCCTTGGGGTCTCATCATCAAAAGGAAAGACGCGGATGACAAAAGGAAAGTGGGGTTATCCTCGTCCTCACTGGGGCTCTCGGACTCGGAGGCAAGCTGGGCATATGCCGCCTAGAACATCCGGCAGGCCATAGGGGAGTGTGTGTGTGTGATAAACTTTATTTGGTGTGTGTGGGGACGGGTGTTCGGGAACTTACCCTAAACCTTACAGACAAAAAAATAAAAAAGGCCCAAAAATTAGATTTTTTTTTAAATTCAAACTCGCTGATCAACCATCCGAAGTTGATCAGCGGTGGGGCGTGCGATGCGCTAACAGTGACGCTAAGAGTCCCGGCCACAGTCAGCGTACGCAGAAAAAAAAATATAATATGCTTGTGCCCCAAAAAAAGTTGTGAAAGGGGGCGGGAGGGGGGCAAGCTGCAGCACACCTGGGGGGTCTAGAGTCAGGGTTAAAAACATGGGGTGGAAAGTGGGAGGGGTTTTATCAAATCAAGCACGCAATATCTCGGAAACCAAAGCGGTGCAAACGTTAATTTTTGCAGCACAAACCAGCACAAATGCAGCACAAAAGAATGGTGTATTTCTTTTTGAAATTTTAAAACATGGGGTGGAAAGTGGGCGGGGTTTCAGCAAATCAAGCGCGCAATATCTCGGAAACCAAAGCGGCGCAAACGTTCATTTTTGCAGCACAAACCAGCACAAACGCAGCACAAACGAATGGTGTATTTATTTTAGAAATTTTAAAACATGGGGTGGAAAGTGGGCGGGGTTTCAGCAAATCAAGCGCGCAATATCTCGGAAACGAAAGCGGCGCAAACGTTAATTTTTGCAGCACAAACCAGCACAAATGCAGCACAAACGAACGGTGTATTTATTTTTGAAATTTAAAAATATGGGGTGGAAAGTGGGCGGGGCTTCAGCAAATCGAGCGCAATATCTCGGAAACCAAAGCGGCGCAAACGTTAATTTTTGCAGCACAAACCAGCACAAACGCAGCACAAACGAATGGTGTATTTCTTTTTGAAATTTAAAAACATGGGGTGGAAAGTGGGCGGGGTTTCAGCAAATCAAGCGCGCAATCTCTCGGAAATCAAAGCGGCGCAAACGTTCATTTTTGCAGCACAAACCAGCACAAACGCAGCACAAACGAATGGTGTATTTCTTTTTGAAATTTAAGAACATGGGGTGGAAAGTGGGCGGGGTTTCAGCAAAACAAGTGCGCAATATCTCGGAAACCAAAGTGGCGCAAACGTTCATTTTTGCAGCACAAACCAGCACAAACGCAGCACAAACGAATGGTGTATTTCTTTTTGAAATTTAAGAACATGGGGTGGAAAATGGGCGGGGTTTCAGAAAATCAAGCGCGTAATATCTCGGAAACCAAAGCGGCGCAAACGTTCATTTTTGCAGCACAAACCAGCACAAACGCAGCACAAACGAATGGTGTATTTATTTTTGAAATTTAAGAACATGGGGTGGAAAATGGGCGGGGCTTCATAAAAATCTAACGCGCAATATCTCAGGAACCGAACCGGCACAAACGTTCATTTTTGCGGCACAAACCAGCACAAACGCAGCACAAACGAATGGTGTATTTCTTTTGGAAATTTAAAAACATGGGGTGGAAAGTGGGCGGGGTTTCAGCAAATCAAGTGCGCAATATCTCGGAAACCAAAGTGGCGCAAACGTTCATTTTTGCAGCACAAACCAGCACGAATGGTGTATTTCTTTTTGAAATTTAAGAACATGGGGTGGAAAATGGGCGGGGTTTCAGAAAATCAAGCGCGCAATATCTCGGAAACGAAAGCGGCGCAAACGTTCATTTTTGCAGCACAAACCAGCACAAACGCAGCACAAACGAATGGTGTATTTTTTTTAGAAATTTAAGAACATGGGGTGGAAAATGGGCGGGGCTTCATAAAAATCTAACGCGCAATATCTCAGGAACCGAACCGGCACAAACGTTCATTTTTGCGGCACAAACCAGCACAAACGCAGCACAAACGAATGGTGTATTTATTTTTAAAATTTAAGAACATGGGGTGCCAACTTCACACAGGTGACTTATTGTACAATCCATAACTCATTACTATACAAATTCTCGGGTTTCTTACTTCTTGTATACCGTATGGTACGTATGTTCTCTAGGAAGGATCTGATCATAACCTGGATCACCTGATATCGGGCAGTTCATTCTGTCAGTTCTGGAGAATGCCATGCAATTGACAACAGCAGAATGGGCCATAAGGCTAAATTACAAGAACTCATCTGACTTGTTCTGACACCAAAGATGAAATCCAGGTGTATTCTATGTTCAACGTCAAGTCCTAAATATAACCCCACAGCAGAAGGGAAAAACAAACCATGGACTAATTTTAAAGGAGCTCTACCATTTAAAAAATAGTCATATATTAGCAACCTATATATAAATATTCTATACAATTTTTAATAAAAATTGGGTGGATGGTTTTCTGGATATAATTTTTTGAAGTCACTTCATGTCCAAGTCCTCCCCCACCCCCCAAAGTAATAGTTTACTCCCCATCATCTTTCCCATCCCCCTCAAGAAATCACATGCAGGGTCACCCCCCATCAAACACACACACCCAAAGTTGTCAAAAGCTTGCTATCCATCAACCGCTCCAGCAATCACATGCCATGCAGGCTCACAATCCTCCGTCCCAAAGTTTTCAGAGTTTGCTCCCCATCATCCCCACCATCCCCCTACAGCAATCATATGTCACGCAGGCTCACCATCCGCCCCAAATACACATTTCCGCCCAGACTTACTATCCTCTTTTCATCCACTGGCCCCTGCCCATGACATACTTGACTTAATCTGATTCTCCATGGAGAAGACCAGAAGATGCGGAGCAGCAGTATGCAGGCAGCCAGTGGTGGGCCTAGCAGATATGTATGGGTCATCTGAAGTTTCTTTATTACAGGTCCAGGCCAGCGCCGAGGAAGTGAACTTTCTTTGTGGATAAGTCATAAATATATTTTCTTGGATAACCCCTTTAATGTGTCATAAATACAAAAGGAGCATACTTTGATCAAGTTGATAATAATTGTGAATTACCGGTAAATGATTCCACCCAACACAAGCCACTCATTATCTTACAGTTGTGTTTTATGGATGCAAGAATGCTTGTTATTGTAGTCTATTACCTGTAATGGACTTCAAATTATTTTATTTTGAATATTAATCTTTTCAATGTGAAAATAAATAATATTCACCTGTCTACATAATAACCCGCAAATGCATTGTACCAAAATGTATTACAAAACATTAACCATGTAAGTGTTCTGTTTATTCCCCAGTTAATGGGATTTTTTTTTTTTTAACTGGAAGGTCGCGTTTACTAGGCCAGGCAGACATTTTAGACCATTTCTAATAGTACATATTGGTCTATTTATTTGCCATTGCTTGTATATGCCATCATATTTTGCAGTATCAGTGGCATAAAAATGTAATTTCTTGGATTTTCCAGTTTTCCATTGCATGGCACTGGCTCTGACCTTCTCTACTTTACTTGCCTCTACTCAGTTTTAGTACCAGGTAGTTTGTTTTCCACCTTGGATATGGTTCCCACTCATTGTAACTAGTAGTAGAGTAGTAATGATTCTCTCAGTCCAATCACTAGTCAATGGTATGGTTATGGTACCAGCTTGGCATACTTGAAACCATCAAACCGTTTCCATGCAGTGGAAAAAGGGCTTAACTTAGTATCATCAATTTCTCAAGAATTTCAGCAGGACTGGATTTTCTTAGGCATATGTCAGTGAACAGCATTTTTTTAAAAAGGGCGTCTGGTCCTCAGGGTCACATCATTATCAGTCTGATAGAGTTGTTGCAGAAGTCTCCATTCAAAATTTGTGATATATATAATTGTATGAAGCTCTATTCTAAGCATTTTCTAGTTACAGGGTCCTAAAATATTAATCCAGTACTGCTTAGCATTGTGGTTTTGGAGCATGTGCAGGTACTGGGAGAACATGCTGTACAGCCTGAGGGTAGATATTGATGTGGTCAGATTCTGAATCCAGACCAAATTAGATCAAAATACAACCTATAAGTTTGACAGAAAAGGTGAGTTTGTTAGGTTGTGTTTAAGGACTTGGAACATAAGGAAGTGGTGGATAGGACTAGAAAAACAGAAAACAGAAAAATAGAAAACAGAGAATTCCATAAAATTAGGCTTGAGGAGATGATTAGATTGAACAAGTGAAGGTTGAGTGGATGTTGGATGTGGAGAGCTATCTATCAGTGAGGACGGAGATGTAGGAAGGGGGTCACACTTGGAGGAGCTTCCTATTAATCAGCAATACATTGTATTACATATTCCCTTTAGCAAAAATGATCGAAAAAAACGGCACACTGCTCGTATTGGTGAACAAGACCTCAGCAGGAGATTGGTAAGTATATATATTTTTTTATTGGTAACGAATTACGTGTTTTAGGGCCGGACAGACCCCTACGTCAGATTTACACCAATGTAACAATCAAATGGAAAGAAAAAGGTTGGTAGGAAACGGTTGGTTTATGATGAAGGTTCTCTTGGGATATGATTTCTCCATGTATTTAATGCCGATCTTTATATTATTACTTTACTCATTGATATAGTGCTGTTGACATATTTAGCAGTGCTTTACAGGCATTATCATTGCTTGCTGTGTCCAGTGGGGCTCACAATCTAAGGCTACTTTCACACTGGCGTTTCTGGGTACGCTTGTGAAATCCATTTCAGGGCTCTCACACGCGGCCCAAAACGGATCAGTTCAGCCCCAACGCATTCTGAATGGATAAGGATCCGTTCAGAATGCATCAGTTTGCCTCCGTTTAGCCTCCATTCCGCTCTCCAAGCGGACACCAAAACGCTGCTTGCAGCGTTTTGATGTCCGTCTGACGAAACTGAGCCAAACGGATCAGTCCTGACTTACAATATAAGTCAATGGGGACGGATACGTTTTTACTGACACAATATGGTGCAATTTAAAACGGATCCGCCTCCCATTGACTTTCAATGTAAGTCAAAACGGATCCGTTTGCATTATCATGAACAAAAAAAAAAATATATTTTATTTTTTCATGGTAATGCAAACGGATCCGTTCTGAACGGATACAAGCGTCTGTGCAGATACCAGACGGATCCGCACCTAAACGCAGGTGTGAAAGTAGCCTAAATTCCCTATCAGTATGTTTTTTGGAGTGTGGCAGGACACCGGAGCACCCGGAGGAAACCCAGGCAAACACGGGGAGAACATACAAACTCCATGCAGATGTTGTTCTTGGTCATATTCAAACCTGAGCCGCCGTGCAACCCAATGTTTATGAGAAGTTTACTTTTGGGTCCAAAAATTGCATTTTCGAGGTTTGCAGAATATTCTGTATCCAGATATGTATTTTTCTAGGACTGCCACTTGACACAATAGCCTTTCTAATGTAGACAGCAATCAGAGAACCAAGATCTGCCACCCATATATTGAACACATGCTTCTACACAGATCCATGGTAAGGTGTGAACACTGAATGTAAATTGTTCATCTGTTATTGATATCATTACTGTTGCTCGAAAGTTCACCCAATCCAACAAAAACAAACTTTGACAGGCAAAGCAAACATTACTGTTATACATGGCACTAACGTGGCCCAAACATCTGTCATTCTGCCAAAACAAGGCAACCATTTCTAGTTAAGGAAAATACTTTCTGTCTCAATATGCAAATGATATAACACTTCAGAGAGCCGAACAGAATGTGGAACTACACACAATGTACATAGTGTGCGGGCCCTTTCTATATTGTGTTCATAAATAGTTGTTACTTCCTAGTTACTATGTCATAAAATATTTTATGGCTATATACTACTTTTTATGCTAACTGATACATCATTTTATGGTTTGGCAGGGCTCCAGTAGAAAAAACATCACCGATATCTACATTTAATTCTCCACACGGTTGCAGGGGTAGATTAAAGGGATTCTGTCACCAAGTTTTGGGCTATAGAGCTGCGGACATGCACGGCTAGATCGCCGCTAGCATGTCCGCAATATATCTGTCCTATAGGGCTGTGTGCTTTTAATTTCTTTAAAAACGGATTTTATAGATATGTAAATGAGTCTTGAATGTGTCCAAAGGGCTGTACTAACCTTCCTGGAGCCCAGCCGTGCCCAGCCATGCCCGCCTGTGAAGGAGCCCAGCACCGCCTATGTCCTCCGAATCTCCTCCTTTTATCAAATATAGATTGCTGTAACCTTGCGATGCGCGAGCTCGCGCATGCGCAGTGCCGGTATGGTGTTTCTTCCCTGTGCTGGCATCAGCCTCAGGGAAAGAACTGCGCATTGCGAGATTACGGCAATCTATCGTTGATGAAAGGAGGAGATTCGGAGTACATAGGCGGTGCTGGGCTCCTTCACAGGCGGGCATGGCTGGGCACGGCTGGGCTCCAGGAAGGTTAGTACAGCCCTTTGGACACATTCAAGACTCATTTACATATCTATAAAATCCTTTTTTAAAGAAATTAAAACCACACAGCCCTATAGGACAGGTATATTGCGGACATGCTAGCGGCGATCTAGCCGTGCATGTCCGCATCTCTATAGCCCAAAACTTGGTGACAGAATCCCTTTAAGTGGCCCAAAAGCCCAGGGCTGTTCCTCAAACTTGGTCCCCACGAGACAAAAGGGTATACTGCTGAGTATACCCTCCCCTCCCCAGCCATAGTGTTAAATGGATATTAAATTCTGCACATACAGGGTAATACAGCACCACGTAGCTCTTAGATCGAGTGACATCTCCTCTAACGTAGATGTTCTCTTTCCTCATCTTTTTCATTGGAAGCAGAATGCCATAATTCAGCCATGTCTCGTCTATGCAGTGTTTACCACACAGACATCTTACTATTATACATTTTCCATCATCCACCCCCTTAATTACTCTCAGCAGTTATAATGCCCCTATAGCAACCCCAGTAGTTACGCTATGCCCTGTAGTGCCTCCACTAGTTATGTGCTCCCAGTAGTATGTTCCCCAAAAATGCTTATTGTCCCAGTCATGCCTGTTGCTTTAGATAGATAGATTGATAGATAGATAGTGATGATTAATGAGCACTTCCATTAGTGCTTATTAGTATTCGCCTCATAAGACGCACTGACATTTCTTTCCAACTTTGGCAGGAAAAAAGTGTATCTTATAGGGTGAAAAATACGGTACTCGCTTCAATCCCACCATTTGTGATGAAGACCCGACGCCTGTGTTACCAGTTCCTGGGACACGTGGTCATGATGATGTCATTGTGCCACCTAAGTCTACGATGCAGACATGACATCATCGCATTCATTTGCGCCGCTATACAACCTGATAGGCTTCAGGCCTAGAGCCTTGTTGCCTATAAGAGTGATTGTAGTATTCAAACGTGGGGCACTGGGCAAAACAACCAGGGTCCAAGCCCTGCATGTTTACCCAGGTATATTGATGGGTGTTTTGGGTAGTCATGGGCTCCTCAGCAGCATCAGGCCCAGGACAGTCACCCTAAATGACTAGCTAAATGCTAGTGTCTTTCTTGCACTAACTAGAAGAAAGCTTTCATTCAGGAACCTGTAATCTGAAGATGACTCATTGACTTCTAGGGGAGATTGATCTGGACATGCTCTATTACACTGTGCAAAGAGGCAAAGGGAGCTGTGTACATCATATATATACTGATATGCTGGATCCTGTGCTATCAGCCTCCAGCTTTATAATAGAAGTATTACCTTTCATTGTAATCCTGGCTGTAATGATAATGAGATGGCTGCTGAAAAGTGATACTACAGAAGATCAAGTGCCATCCTATTGTGAGGCTTAGTGGCCTAAAATAATATCTTTAATATAAAACCTTTATTTAAAAAATGAAATGATCAAATTATTTAAATCACTTTCTGCCAATACGTTCCCTTTAAGCTTTTAATTATACTGATTTCTTGAATGCATACCTTTATGCCAGACTCATGTGGGGTCATTTATCAAACTGATGTAAAGTAGAACTGGTTTAGTTGCCCATAGTAACCAATCAGATTCTACCTTTCATTTTTGACAGCTCCTTTGAAAAATGAAAGGTGGAATCTGATTGGTTGCTATGGGTAACTAAGCCAGTTCTGCTTTACACCGGTTTAATAAATGAACCCAATAGACTTCAGTTTTCTTATAGACTTAGTAGCTCATATATATTACAAAGCTTAGACCGAATCTAGCAGATCAGCAGATTGCAACAGAGATACAGAAAGGAAGGGTCACAGAAAGGCACAGAGGTGGACGTCCTTTGGCCACATCCCACACTGATGAATGCTTCATTGTGAACAATGCCCTGCGGAACCGGATGATAAATGCCACACAACTCCAGGCACATTTAAGGGAGGTAAGGGGCAACCAATTGTCACGTCAGACCATTCAAAACCGTTTACATCAGCGTGGTCTGTGTGCTAGAAAACTTACATGGGTACCTTACCACAGGCGTCATCGTTTTGCATGCGCCAGGGAGCCTTTACATTGGAGGAACAGTGGCCCTCAGTGCTGTTTACTGATGAAAGTTTTTCACGCTGATCAGAAATGATGGCCGCCAACGATGTTGGAGACGTCAAGGAGGGAGCTATGCATCAGCCAAAGGCAAACAGTGGCTGATGCATAGCTCCCTCCTTGACGTCTCCAACATCGTTGGCGGCCATCATTTCTGGACAGGTGTTTTTAGTCAATATAGAACTGCCCTACACTTTGTGAATGGTACAGTGACAAGCCCATACTACTTGAATAACATCATTAATCCAGTCATTGTGCCTCTGCATGAACAACACAGGCCTAATTTCATCTTTATGGATGACAATGTGCCAGCTCATCGAGGTTGCATTGGGAATGGCTGCTGGAGACTGGGGTACCTCAAATGGAGTGGCCTGCACTTTCTCCAGACCTGAATCCGATTGAAAACCTATAGGATCATCATGGGAGTCACTGGGTAGAGGCTTTTAACTCTGTACCCTAAAACCTCAATGACCTGAGGGCCGCTCTTCAAGAAGACTGGGGTGCCATGCCTCAGCAGACAATAAGTCGACTTGTGAACAGCATGAGACATCGTTGTCAAGGTGTAATTGATGCTCAAGTGAACTTTTTACATTTTCCATAAATTTCACCCGAAAGCAAAATATCCCTAACTTGTTGTGAGTAATGTAAGTGGAGGACAATAGCGTAACTACCGGGGAAGCAGGGGAAGCGGCTGCTTCGGGGACCCGGACTTGGCAGTCAAGTTTCATTATTTAATACAGGCCTGTCCATTATCATCCTTCAACGGTCTGTCTCTCTCTACTCTGTCTTGCGATATAAACCCTCCCACATTCCTGTCAGGACGCTCTTCACCTCACCGCGAGCCACTCCCCTTCCAACCTAAACCTGCTTCTCACCGATCTCTCCCAATGGTCAGATGGGCTGTCAGTCTCCTGGTTCCGCCCCCTGAATTATGGCTCCGCGGTGGGATTCTCTGCAGTGGGAGGGGGTGGCTGTTATGTGGTGAGATGCTCTGCAGCAGGAGGGAATGGCTATGTGGTGAGATGCTCTGCAGCAGGAGGGGATGGCTGTTATGTGGGTGAGATGCTCTGCAGCGGGAGGGGTGGCTGTTATGTGGTGACACGCTCTGAAGAGGGAGGGGGTGGCCGTTATATGGTGAGATGCTCTGCAATGTTGTGTCTTCACTTGCTCTCCTCTGATTGGTGGATGTGTTGTGTTGTCCTTATCAGCCAATAGCAGAGCACTTCCTGATCAGACTCCCCGCAGTCTCCGCCCATTTCATGGCCTCAGCCCACCCAGTAAAGATGATCAACGTGAAAGAGGAAAAGAGAAAAGGAACAGCAGGTAAGGACATGTCTGACATGTCTACCCCTGTATACTGCACTGTACAGCTATATACCCCCTGTATACTGCACTGTACTGCTATATACCCCCGTATACTACATTGTACCACTATATAACCCCTGTATACTGCACTGTACCGCTATATTACCACCTGTATACTGCACTGTACCGCTATATACCCCTGTATAATGCACTGTACCACTATATACCCCTGTATACTGTATTGTACCGCTATATATCCCCTGTATACTGCACTGTACCGCTATATATCCCCTGTATACTGCACTGTACCGCTATATACCCCCTGTATACTGTATTGTACCACTATATACCCTCTGTATACTGCACTGTACTGCTATATACCCCCTGTATACTGCACTGTACCACTGTATACCCCCATATACTTCACTGTACGGCTATATAACCCCTGTATACTGCACTGTAACGCTATAAACCCCCTGTATACTGTACTGTACCACTATATACCCCCGTATACTGCACTGTACCGCTATGTACCCCCTGTATACTGCACTGTACCGCGGCGGGGAGCCCATACAAAAATTTGCTGTGGGGCCCAGTCACTTTTAGCTACGGCCATGGTGGAGAAACATAATCATATTCGTGAGGAGAATTCAAAATCAAAATACTACAAGAACAGTGTTTATAACATATGGGGACTTTCTTTTCACTACATTAAAAACCACTTTGAATAATAGCGATAAGTGGGCAGTCTGATTATACCTAAAAGAGTACACTTTGTGTTCCTGACAGGACTAAGGGAGAACAAATTTACATTGGAATTCCACTATTCCCTTAGAGCAAGGGGTATTGTTTGAAGTATCTTGGGAATAAACTAACTTCCTGTGGTGGAAGGGACCTTTAGAAATTCTAGAGGCTCATTGGAGCAGATTTACTACAATTTACCAATGTGCCAAGACTAATGTGAATGTTTAAAACATGATAACAATAACTTTTACAAAGACAGGTGCACTCTGTGGTCTTACTAAACCCTTATACTGATGTAAAATTGAGAGATTAGCCAACATATCCTACTGTGGAGGACATGTCTGAGCCGAGCACCGCGCCAAGGAGAGAAAGGTCCGAATCACAGCAAACTCCCAGTTACCTCCAGCATGCAGCCATGCTTACAATGGGAGGAGGGAGAGAGCTCTGAGCCCCACCCAAGACTAGCTGATATAGCCCGGGCCTCACATGTGCACCAGAATGTTGCCTGTAGATGGAAATAAAGGCACATTCAGACTAGTAGTTTTTACACCTCCAAACAATCCTATATATAAACTACAAATTGGCGTGGTAATGAAAAGCAGGAAGTGCTCAACCCCATATGCAGTGGCGCATCTATACTGGGGGGGCAGATCCTACACTTGTGGTCGGCTGCTAATGGCAATCCCCAGCAAAAATGCATACAATGGAGGATGCCCGCAGCGGACCACAAGTACCACAATAGACATCCTACACAGGATAGCAAATGTGTGTATGTGATAAGCAATAAAACTAAATAACAATAACTTTTACAAAGACAGGTGCACTCTGCGGTCTTACTAAACCCTCATTCTGATGTAAAATTGAGAAATTAGCCAACATATCCTACTGTGGAAGACATGTCTGAGCCCGAGCACCGTGCCAAGGTTTCTCAAGTAGCTCGGGACCTAATGCTAAACCTACCTGTGCCACATGGGCAATACCAGGAGCCAGTGGGCAAATTACAGGAGCGCAAGGTACGACTCACAGCAAACTACCAGTTACCTCCAGCATGCAGTCATGGATACAATGGGAGGAGGGGGAGAGCTCTGAGCCCCACCCAAGACTAGCTGATATAGCCCGGGCCTCACATGTGCACCAGAATGTTGCCTGTAGACAGTGGCTTTGCTAGGGCTGGTGTCACCCGGTGCAGTAGAAAATGGTGTCACCCCCCAAGCGTCTCCCCCAGTAGTTATTAACCCCTTTCAACAGTCCTCCCTTTAGTGAAGGGGGGACTGCTGGGGTTAATAAATATTGTGAAGGGGGGACTGCTGAAAGGGGTTTATTATAACTACTGTGGGAGCAAAGGAGGGAATAGATAACTACACTGAAGAGGGGACTGAAAGGGGTTAATAAATACTGTTAAGGAGGGACTGCTGAAAGAGGTTAATAACTACTGTGAAGGGCCTTCACAGCAGTTATTAACCCCTTTCAGCAGTCCCCTCTTCATAGTTATTTCCCCCTTTCAGCAGTCCCCCTTAACAGTAGTTATTAACCCCTTTCAGTAGTCCCCCTTAACAGTAGTTATTAACCCCTTTCAGCAGTCCCCCTTCACAGTATTTATTAACCCCTTTGAGTCCCCTCTTCAGTGTAGTTAAGTATTCCCCCCTTTGCTCCCACAGTAGTTATAATTAAACCCTTTCAGCAGCGCCAGCCCAGTAGCCATTCACAGATGGTCTTTCCCCCCTTTCAAGTTTCACAATCACAGCAGACTTGTTCCTTGACCTTCCCCCTTTCAGTTTCAGCAATAAATTCATTCCCTCCCCTAGTCCCTGGCCCAGCCACAGCACAGTCTTGGCCAGCTAGTATGACTAGCGAGTCGACTACTACCAGTACGTGCGCATTTGGCACTCGGCAGCGCTCCTCAGAGTCTCTCTTCCTCTCTGCCGTGAATGTGCAGGGCAGCGCTGCGTATGACGTCAGTGCACTGACGCTGCTGAGCCGCCTGAGTGCTCTGCGCTTTTGCAGACTGGTGTCACCCGCTGCTGCTGGTGTCACCCGCTGCGGCCCTTGCAACGCCACTGCCTGTAGATGGAAATAAAGGCACATTCAGACTAGGAGTTTTTACACCTCCAAACAATCCTATATATCAGGGGTGGCCAACCTTACATACACAAAGAGCCAAAAAAACAACAACGTATGACTACCATGAGCCACAAGCTATACATTTACACACGAGTCGCCTTATTTTTCACCCTACAAGATGCACCTACGTTTTAACAAGAAAAGTATTTTTCATGAGACCTCAGATCAGACTCCTAAATCATATCCCCAATTCTCATCTGACCCACAATAAGATCCCCAAACCTCATCAGACCCCCAAAATAAGACCCCCAATGCTCGGATCAGACAACACAGAAAAGACTCCCAGTGTCAGACCCTCAGTGCTCAGATCTCCCCCCCCCCCCCATGCTCAGACCTGACCAACCCATGCTCAAACAAGCCCCCATGCTTAAATCTGAACCCTCATGCTCAGATCTTCCCACTCATGCTCAGATCAGACCCCATGCTCAGTTCAGACCCCCATTGCCCAGATCAGAACTCCCATGCTCAGATCAGAACTCCCATGCTCAGATCAGACCCCCATGCTCAGTTCTATAATTAAAAAAAATCTCTTCCCTCTCCTGATCAGGCACTGGGCTCCTGCTCGGGCACCTCCTACTCTGCAGGTCTGACACGCTCTCCACTGTGACCTGATCAGCACAATGTCAGGTCATAGTGCGTGTCTCAACGTACTACGTCAGACATGTCCAAACTGCGGCCCTCCAGCTGTTGCAAAACTACAACTCCCAGCATGCCTGGATAGCTTACAGCTATTAGGGCATGCTGGGAGTTGTAGTTTTGCAACAGCTGGAGGGCCGCAGTTTGGACATGCCTGTACTACGTTCTCACACTGTGTGCATCAGGACGTAGTGGAGAGTAAGCTGGAGCTGCAAAGTAGCAACAGTGCCGATCAGGAAAAGAGATCTGAGCATGGGGTGGAGAGTGAGCCGGCCTGACTGCTTCCTGCTCCACAGCTAGAGCCGCACTTGAAGAAGCTATATATAAACTACAAATTGGCGTGGTAATGAAAAGCAGGAAGTGCTCAACCCCATATGCAGTGGCGCATCTATACCGGGGGGGCAGATCCTGAACTTGTGGTACGCTGCTAATGGCAATCCCAGCAAAAATGCATACAATCGAGAATGCCTGCAGCGTACCACAAGTATCAAAATAGACATCCTACACAGGATAGAAAATGTGTGGATGTGATAAACAATAAAACAAAATAACAATAACTTTTACAAAGACAGGTGCACTCTGCGGTCTCACTAAACCCTTATACCGATGTAAAATTGAGAGATTAGCCAACATATCCTACTGCGGGCATCCTCCATTGTATGCATTTTTGCTGGGGTTTGCCATGAGCAGCGGACCACAAGTGCAGGATCTGCCCCCCCTGGTATAGATGCGCCGCTGAATATGGGGTTGAGCACTTCCTGCTTTTCATTACCACGCCAATTTGTAGTTTGTTTAAAGCATGGCACAATTTGGCACAAATAGGGTTTCTACAATTTTTTCTCTGCTGGCTTAGTTGAAGACTTTGAAGTCTTTATCATGTTCCTCTAACCATTCCTGAACATTTTTGCAATGTGCCAGGGGACATAATTCTGCTGAAAGAAGATATTTCTGTTAGAGAAATACAGATGCCAAGAAAGGGTGTACTAGCTAATGTACACCAGAAACTTTCTGCATGACTAGACGTTTTGGAGATGACCCATTAATCTAGCCATTACAATTCAGCCCTTGTCACAGTCTCTCAGATCCTTACACTTGTACATTTTTCCTGCTTCCAACACATCAACTCACTGATCACTTGCTGTCTAATATATCCCACCTGTCAATAGGTGCCATTGTAACAAGATAATCAGTGTCATTAATATCACTTATCTCTGGTTTCAGGCTGAGTTTGGATGTTTAGGTTTTCTGATGCAGTTTTTGAAGCCAAAACATGTCTTTTAGATCATAAAGGGAGAGTAAGTACGAAGGATAGATACTACCTCACCACTCCTGGTTTTGGCTCCAAAAACTGCATCAGAAAAACTTGAATGTGGAAACCCAGCCTTAAAGGTTATCTACACCTTTGGGGACAAACATTTTTATGATTGGATTTTGCTAATTTTGGGCTTAAAATCATTTTTTTAAATTGGTCTTTCTTAAAGATAATCAGCAGCTTTGTCATAAAGGGTTAACTTCTGCCTAGCTGTGAGAATGTACTTTAACTTTCACTCTGTGCTGGTCATCTAATAACCCTTATCTCTAAATTACTAATAGCTCAAAAACATTTATTAATCACATTCTTATGCAAGAAAAGAGTTGAGCTATAATGAGTGTTATAAGGTCAGAGAACAGTGACAGAACACAGTAAAATCAGAGCATGCTACCAGAGAATCTCAAGGCTGTATAGAGAAAGAAAAAACATTTTTAGCTCAAAATGAGTATAACATAGTATAAAAAAAAAAAAATGCCCCTAAAGGTTTCCATAGCATTTCATGTTATGTCTGATCAGTGTATACTGGATATATGTTAAAAAATAATATGCCATCTAATGTATATAGCTTTTAATGCTTCCACGTCATGCACATGACAGTATTGTACATCCTTATGCTATTCGCAATTTTTGCAGGTAGCACACTGACCCATTTATTCATTACACCCATAATATTTGCAGATCTGTGTGGTCCATCCGCACATTATAGAACATGCTCTATTCCTGTCTGTACTGTGGACCAGAATAATCCTTTCTATTTATGGGAGTGGAGGATAATTAGTGGAATGCACAAAGAAGGCGTAACACCTGTAGGTAGGGACAGATACGGACAGCCCTAATCTAGAACCCAGCCTGCTTTCCCTACCTACTATCGGTGCAAGCCCTAGGGAGCAAGACCACAACTGGTCAACAGTCGCTATGCTACTAAGGTGCAGAGACAGACAAACACCTAGAGACAAACCAAACAGACAGAGTTGTACCTAAATGGGTTAGAACCAGGAGGACAACACGGTACAAATCATGAGAGACAGAGAGTAGTCAAAATACGAGCAAAAACATGAGCAATCCAAATCAGCATGGGAGAAAAAACCAGGAACCTAGCTAGTGAGCCCAAACAAGACTATCAATGGCACTGGTGTATGGCCAGGAAGGGGTTTAAATAGAGCCCCTGGATCAGCACCTGATAAGCACTCCATTAGTCAGAAACATTAGCACAATCAACCCACTGCTAATCTCTTCCAGCACAAGCCTTTTGCAGGGGGAAACAGAGCATTGCATCCTGTTGCTAAGGATGCTGTTGCTCTGTTTGCAGCGCATCTCTTCCCCTTCTATGCTGCAATCAGCGCTGACCACAACATAGAAGGAATTTGTGGCGGGTGAGGGAGCTCATCGGGATCCCGCGCTGCTGTGGCAGGGACCCGATGGGTGAGAAGGCAGCTCAATGCCATGCAGAGGCTGCCCAATGCCTTGCATGGCATCGGGACCTTCGGGTGCCTAGGAGATCCAGCCTCAGGCTGGGTCTCCTAGGCAACCTGTTAGTGTATTACTCAGTGTAATACACTAACAGGCAATGCATTACAATACAGATGTATTGTAATGCATTGCAGAGGGGATCAGACCCCCAAAAGTAAAGTCCCAGAGTGAGACAGAAATAAAGTGCAAAAAAAAAGTAAAAAAAAAAGACTTTTCAAGTAAAAAAAGGAAAAAAAATTACCCTCTCCCTTGATTTTATATAAAAAAAAGAAAAAAAACACACCCATATTAGGTATTGCCGCATCCGTAACGACCAGCTCTATAAATATATCACATGATCTACCCTGTCCGATAAACACCGTAAAAAAATAGTGCAACACCAAGCGATCAAAAAGGCGTATGCCCCCCAAAATTGATCACCTTATCCCGCAACAAAAGAGCCCCTACATAAGACAATCTCCCAAAAAATAAAAATAAACTATAGCTCTGAGAACATGGAGACACTAAAACATATTTTTTTTGTTTAAAAAATGCAATTATTGTGTTAAAGTAAAATAAATATAAAAAAGCATACATATTAGGTATCGTCGTGTCCGTAACAACCAGCTCTATAAAAATATCACATGACCTAACCTAATTTTTTTGTCACCTAACATCATTTAAAGTGCAACACCAAGCGATCAAAAAGGTGTATGCCCCCCAAAATAAAACCAATCAAACCATCATCTCATCCTGGAAAAAATTAGCCCGTACCTAAGACAATCGGTCAAAAAATAAAAAAAACTATGGCTCTAAGACTATGGAGACACTAAAACATAATTTTTTTGTTTCAAAAATGCTATTATTGTATGAAACTTAAATAAATAAGAAAAAGTATATATATGGTATTGCCATATCTGTGACCTGCTCTATTAAAAAAATCATGTGACCTAACCCCTCAGGTGAACGCTGTAAAAATAAATAAATAAAAACTGTGCCAAAACAACCAATGTTTTGGGTCACCAATAAAAACGTAAACTCTTCCTGCAAAAAATTTGCCCCTGCACAAGACAATTGGCAGAAAAATAAAAAAAATATGGTGTTCAGAAAATGGAGACACAAAAACATATAAATGCTTTATTATGTAAAACTGAAACAAATAAAGAAAGTAGACATATTTGATATCACCGCATCTGTAACAACCTGCTCTATAAAATTAGCGCATGATCTAACCTGTCAGATGAACGTTGTGAAAAAGAAAAACAGCGCCAAAACAGACATTTCTTGGTTACCTTGCTTCACAAAAAACTAAATATAGAGCGATTTAAAACCATATTTACCCCAAAACAGTACCAATAAAATTGTCACCTTATCCCCTAGTTTCCAAAATGGGGTCACTTTTCTGAGTTTCTACTGTAGGGGTGCATCAGGAGGGCTTCAAATGGGACATGGTGTCTAAAAACCAGTCCAGCAAAACCCAAAACCATGCAGCAGTCCTTTCCTTCTGCGCCCTGCAGTGCGCCCTTACATCAGTTTAAGATCACATGTGGGGTGTTTCTGTTAACCTCAGAATCAGGGTAATAAATGTTGAGTTTTGTTTGGCTGTTAACCCTCGATGGGTTAAAATGAAAAATCTGCCAAAAAAGTGAAATTTAGAAATTTCATCTAGAATGTCCTTTAAAAAGTGACTTCAGACCTGAACTGTTCCTTAAAAAGTTAAGTCTATTAACGTCCCCAAAAAATAAAATGACATTTACAAAATGATGCAAACATAAAGTAGACATATGGGGAATGTTAAGTAATAAATATTTTATGAGGTATCACTTTCTGTTTTAGAAGCAGAGAAATTTTCAAAATGTTTGGTCAATTTGGGATTTTTTCATAAATAAAAGTAGAATATATTGACTCAAAATTATGACTGTCATGAAGTACAATGTGTCACGAGAAAACAATCTCACAATGGCTTGGATAAATAAAAGCGTTCCAAAGTTATTACCACATAATAAAGTGACACATGTCAGATTTGCAAAAAATGGCCTGGGCAGGAAGGTGAAAACTGGCCTGGGGTAGAAAGGTAAAAACATGAAATGGAGCAGCAGGCAAACAACAATACAAGCAGAACACAACCCAAATATCAGCAGTCCTCTTTAATGTTTAGCAAAGCAATCCAAATTAGAACAATCCCATTTATATGTTTCTAAAGGTCAGAAATAATTACTGCAAATAAATAGGTTTCCTCATCCCAGACAGATTAAGCCAGGCAATCTCTTTAGCTTGTATTAATAGAATTGGAGTGGTTCTATAGGCCGTTCCATACATAGCACCATAATTGACCAGGAGCCCTGAAAACAGCCCCTAGAATGTTGTGGGAGATTATCATTACGATGCTGCTGATGTAATGCCTGTCAGGCCATTGATTAATAGACGTGCAGGATAACATGGAAGGAAAGGCCAGGGGCAGCGGCCAAAAATAGCTTTATAATTTGTAAAAGAGGTAAAGAATGTAACTCACCTCCAGATGATTTGTTTCATAGAGAAAATAGATATAGTATAAGATTAGCATAGGTAGAAATTCCTGTGAAAACCGAGCCTGTATGACAGCATAGAGATGTGTATGACACTTTAATACATATGGTTCTAGGGAAGAATACCTCTGTAATACGGCATCCAGTGGGTCATGTCTCAATACAAGTAAACCTGAGACCATTCTGGAGGTATAGACGTAGACTTCCATGGGCGTCATTAAAACTCTGCACAAACAGAGCTGGACATACATAATACACTCATAGGCATCAACCCATATTCTCATTTGCAATTCCTCTCCATCCCCCACTTGTTGACTCTTCCAAAAGCTTGATGGCAGATCTTCCATACAGACATCCCACAGCAATGATTCAGCACTGCGGTTACGTGATACACTTCCGTGGACTGTGGTGGTCTAGACATAGGATTGTGAGGGAGGTACGAATATGGCAAAAAAATTATTTTTACATCTATTCAGATGTATTTTTACCCCTCTGAAAGCACATGTAATACATATCTATCTTGTAAAGTAGCAATTGTCTTCAATAGTGCCACAGACATTGGGGGGAATTTATACTGGTGCCTTCAAAAGTCCTGGAGTGTGATGTGCAAAATGCATTAAAGGGGTTATTGGGGAATTTATATTGATGACCTATCCTCTGGACATCTTGGAGGAAACTGCCTCAAAACAGGCAGTTTCGAGTTAGCGCCGGTACCAGAACTAACCAGCTCCATCCATTATGTAGAGGATAGAGCTGCTAACTGTTGCACTGCTCCCATTCACTTCAATGGGAGCAGTACTGCAGCACCCAGCTCTGGAGCTCTGTAGTTCTAGCATTGACTTCCAGCACCAGAGCTACTACAGAACAACTGGTTGGCACGAGTTCGGGGTGTCAGATCCCTGCCGACCTGACATGTCAGTGATAGTAAAAAGCCCGCTGAAGAAAGATCTAACCAACTTATTGAGATGTTCACTCCTCTTTATAGATTTGTTGCATTTTCTGCTATCTATGCACCAGAACTGAGATCTACTCCAGCCCCGTTACTCGTGATTTTGGCTATGCGGCTGGCACCCCCGGATAGGCAGTGGCGTCTCAATGCTAGATGGCTGAAGGTCTTACCTGTGGCTTGTGCAGCCAGGGCCGGCCTTTGGGGTGTGCGGGCTGTGCGGCCGACAGGGGCCATAGCAAAAGGGGCGCCGGGCGGCCGACAGCCCGCAATGTAATATGGGCAGGCGAGGCGGCACTTATGTTTTCTCCCCCCCCCCTCCTATATTCAGCAGGGGGCGCCCGGCGCCGTTGCGGTTTAAAAAAAAAAAAGTTATTATATAAGTTGGGGGCGGCTGGCGCGCCCTCATTCTGCGCCGCCTGAGTGGCTGAGGCTGAGCGCTGCCGCTCTAAAGAATCCTGCGCCTGTTAAGGTAGCGTGGCCGAGCTCTGTTAGGTCCGCGGTACAGGAGCTTTTGTTTCCTGTACCGGCGGACTGACAGGAAGTGCTCACTTAGTGTGCATTCCTTTCAGTCCGGCCGGGTACAGGAAACAAATGCTCCTGTACCGCGGACCAACAGAGCTCGGCCACGCTACACTAGAGGTGGAGCCGGTGGGAGTAGAAAGAGAGTGACAAGGGGGCGGGGGGAGGGAAAAAGAAAGAGAGTGCAAGGGGGGAGGAAAGAAAGAGAGTGACAAGGGGGGAGGGGGGAGGGAAAGAAAGCGAGTGACAAGGGGGGAGGGGGGATGGAAAGAAAGAGAGTGACAAGGGGGGAGGAAAGAAAGAGAGTTGACAAGGGGGGAGGGGGGAGGAAAGAAAGAGAGTGACAAGGGGGGAGGGGGGGAGGAAAGAAAGAGAGTGACAAGGGGGGAGGAAAGAAAGAGAGTGACATGGGGGGGGGGAAATAATGAGAGTGATGGGGGGCACTAATGAGAGTGATGGGGGGGTGATAATGAGTGATGGGGGGGGGAATAATGAGTGATGGGGGGAATAATGAGTGATGGGGGGGGAATAATGAGTGATGGGGGGGGGGAATAATGAGTGATGGGGGGGGGGATAATGAGTGATGGGGGGGGGAATAATGAGTGATGGGGGGGGGACATAATGAGTGATGGGGGGGGGAATAATGAGTGATGGGGGGGGGAATAATGAGTGATGGGGGGGGGGATAATGAGTGATGGGGGGGGGGGAATAATGAGTGATGGGGGGGGGAATAATGAGTGATGGGGGGGGGGAATAATGACGTGATGGGGGGGGGAATAATGAGTGATGGGGGGGGAATAATGAGTGATGGGGGGGGAATAATGAGTGATGGGGGGGGGAATAATGAGTGATGGGGGGGGAAATAATGAGTGATGGGGGGGGGAATAATGAGTGATGGGGGGGGGGGCATAATGAGTGGGGGGGAATAATGAGTGATGGGGGGGGGAAATAATGAGTGATGGGGGGGGAATAATGAGTGATGGGGGGGGGAAATAATGAGTGATGGGGGGGGAACTAATGAGTGATGGGGGGGGGAAATAATGAGTGATGGGGGGGGGAAATAATGAGAGTGATGGGGGGGAATAATGAGAGTGATGGGGGGGGGGAAATAATGAGAGTGATGGGGGGGGGGAATAATGAGCGTGACAAGGGAGGGCGGGGTGGAAGGGCCTCTTTCACACGACCGTTTTTTTTTTCCGTTTTGCGGGCCGTTTTTTGCGGTCCGTATACGGTCCGTATACGGAACCATTCATTTCAATGGTTCCGCAAAAAAAACGGAATGTACTCCGTGTGCATTCCGTTTCCGTATTTCCGTTTTTCCGTTCCGTTTAAAGATAGAACATGTCCTATATTTGGCCGCAAATCACGTTCCGTGGCTCCATTAAAGTCTATGGGTCCGCAAAAAAACGGAATGCATACGGAAATGCATCCGTATGCCTTCCGTATCCGTTCCGTTTTTTGCGGAACCATCTATTGAAAAAGTTATGCCCAGCCCAATTTTTTATATGAAATTACTGTATACTGTATTTGCCATACGGAAAAACGGAACGGAACAACGGAACGGAAACGGAACCACAACGGAAGCAAAAAACGGAACAACGGATCCGTGAAAAACGGACCGCAAAACACTGAAATGGACATACTGTCGTGTGAAAGAGGCCGAATAATGAGAGTGACAAGGGAGAGGGGGGATAATGAGAGTGACAAGGGAAGGGGGGGGGGGGGGAAAGAGTGACAAGAGAGGGAGGGGGGGGGGGGAAGAGAGTGACAATGGAGTCCCCAGAGCCAGACTGCAGCCAGAGTCCAGATCATCTAATTGTCCTGGCGGTAAGTAGACAATGCAATATGTTTATTATTTAATTGTTTAGTTATTAATACTACATTGGAAACGAATTTTCTCAGCTGGACACCGGCCGACACTGCGCATGCGCTGGGAGCCTCACCAGCGGTTAGGGTAGGGAAAAAGCACTGGCCCGTACGTAATTTTTCCCTTCCCGCTGGTGAGGCTCCCGATGCATGCGCAGTGTCGGCCGGTGTTCAGCTGAGAACATCCATCCGATCACTGCGCCTGCGCATTGGCCCATAGTTTTTCCCTACCCTAACCGCCGGCGAGGCTCCTGGCGCATGCGCACTCTGCTGTGAAATTTCCCTAACCTGTCGTTGTGCGCCTGCGCGGCACACCTCCTCACGTCATGTCCGGTGCGACCGGAAGTGACGAGGGTAGGGAAATCTCACGAACTAGGGAAGTATAACATTACACCGGCCTTTGGGGTGTGAGGGCTGGTAACTACTTGGTTGGATAGTCAGCCAGCCTATGCCATGATGCCAGCAACAAGCAGTGTTTTTTTTTTTTTGGGGGGGGGGGGGGGCGCCACAAGGTTATCTCGCACAGGGCGCCTGAACACCTAAGGCCGGCCCTGTGTGCAGCTCTAAAGGGGGCAACAGATTATTGGGCTTCTAATGAGGGGTCAGCTAATCCTACTGTTATGCATGCCATTGCCTCGCATAGGAAAGAACTAGTGAGTACTAGGACTAAACTAGAGGAAGAATTAGCTAATAAGGAGGGTGAATATACTCGGATCCCTAGCCCTGAGACCCATGAGGTGTGGGAAGAGGCCCAGAGAAGATATTATCTTCATTTGTTGGATTATACTCAGAAGAAGCTACTGTATCAGAAACAAGTGGTGTTCTCGGAAGGGGACAAAAACGGGAGGGCTTTGGCTTATTTAGCAAAAACAGAAAATCCTCAGACAGTGGTCTCCCTTATTACTAGTTAGGAGGGTGTTCAGTTTTCCCAGCCGGGGGATATTTGTACTCAATTTGCCTGTTACTACTCTGACCTATAAACCTCTAAAACACCTTATACAGCTTGTGATATCCAGGGGTTTTTGAAGAACGTCCAGCTTACGCCTCTTTCCCGCTCGGACAGACCTTTTCTGGATGCTCCCATTGAGGTGGGGGAAGTTAGGGCAGCGATAGAAAGCATGATGGTGGGGAAGTCTCCTGGTCCGGTTTCCCGTTAGAATGGTACAAGGCGGATGTGGACAGGCAAAGTATGCAGTTGTTGAAACTCTTCAACTATGCTTTTGAGTGTAACAGATTGCCCCCGTCATTCATGCAGGTGACTATTGTGGTAATCCACAAACCTGGGAAACCTCCGGACCAGTGTAGCTCCTATAGACCAATTTCCCTTTTGAATGTGGATGCGAAAATCCTAGCTAAACTTCTCGCTAGACGACTCAGGGATGTAATCTTGTCTGTGATTGATCCTGATCAATCTGATTTCATGCCGGGTAAGACCACTGATATTAATCTTAGAAAATTGTTTACCAACTTACAGGTCTCACATGATAATGCCGGATCCCGAGCGTCTGGGCTTCCCCCAGTCTTTCATAAGGTGGGTACAATTATTGTACCAGGCCCCTATGGCAAGGGTTAGGGTTAATGGGTACCTGTCGCGCCCCTTTGGTCTACATAGAGGTACTAGGCAGGGGTGTCCCCTATCCCGTATGTTATTTGCCCTAGTTATGGAACCCCTTACTCAATTAGTTAATGGATCGGACTGATTGAGGAATGGTCTATAGCGGGAATACAGGAAAAAATTTCGCTTTACGCTGATGACCTACTGGTGTATCTAGCTGATGCAGGTCCCTCCTTGGAATCACTTTTGGATACCATAGATGGCTTTGGGAAATTCTCGGGCCTCAGGGTTAATTGGAGTAAATCTAGTCTCTGCTTAATAGATGAGATGGATTCCGCAGATATAACGCCCCTGTCGCATTTAAAGGTAGTTGATTGTTTTGTCTATTTGGGGATTAAGGTACACAGAGACCCCAGACAGTTCTATTGGCTCAATGTAGTCCCCACTATGGAGTATATTACTCGTAAACTAGAAGCTTGGGAAAATTTGCCACTGACATTAATAGGTAAAACAAATATGATAAAAATGGCCTTGTTGCTGAAACTTCTATATCTTTACAGAGCAGCTCCGATAAAGATCCCCCATATCCACTTTGTTTCTGTAGATAAGATTTTCTCCCTCTTTTTGAGGATTCATCAGTCCTCTCGCATTGCTAGGAAATCTTTGAAAGCCTTATATAATCAGGGGGGGTTAAGACTACCAGACATGTATGTGTACTACGTGTACTACGCTGCTGTATGCCTCTTGGTGGATCAGGGCAGATGCCAATAATCCTGCAGTGGTATTAGAGGCAGCTCTTATGAGGCATTAGCCAACTTGGTATATCGGGGGGGAGTGACCAGTCCTGCATTACACTGAAGCAATGGTTACAGTGGTGATGGCTTGAAAGCAATTTGTGGTGACGCACATTGAGGGTGAGGGATGTGATACTTGGTCCCCATACATTCCATTGTGGCGCAACAAGCCGTTGCAAGAACAGTTTCATTTATCTGATTATGAATTTTGGCCTCAAAGGGGTGTGAAGTACCTTACTCAATTGTATGTGGATGGGGTCTTCTGTTCATTTGAGAGCCTTTGCAGGGAATACAAATTGCCTCATACATGTTTCTATCGGTACCTCCAGCTGAGGCACGCCTGTGAGGCACAATTTAAATCCTTTTCTTTGTGTTTGAAATGTGGCCCCATTGAATCTGTGGCTCGGTTGAAACAACCATATAAACCTATTTCATCATTCTATTGTCACGACCCTTGGTCATGGTCGTGACTCCTTGGGAGCCGCATGCAGTTACCCGCGGTTTTGGTGTTGTGTCAACCGCAGCTGGGGGCACTTAGTGGTTTGCCTCAGGTGCGGTTGCCGCGGATAACAGGCATGCGTGCGGTTGCCCTTGGCAACGTGTTTTATGTGCACTCCCTTTGTGTGTTTGTTGTGCACGAGGTTGTGTTGGTTGTATGCACTTGGACACCTCCCTTCACCTGCGGTTGTCCGCGGCAACGTCTGGTGTTGTGTGCATGTGGTGGCAGGGTCTCGGCCTGCTGGTTGTTCTTCAGGACACGGTTGCCACGCATGCCGTTGCCAGTGGTAACAGGTGAGTGAGTGTGTGTGCTATTTCCCTTTAAGTTGGTGTTTTCCCTTCTCTTCTGTGGTGTAGGAAGGGTTAAAGGGATTCTGTCACCTCCCCTAAGTCAAAAAACGATTTTAAAGCAGCCATGAAGCACAGCTTACCTGGATTAGGCTGTGCTCTTTGATCTTGAAATCCGTCCAGCAGTTTCTGCAAAAAACGACTTTGATTGATATGTAAATGTGTCCTGAAGGTGCCCAGAGGGGCGTTTTTTTCTTCTTAGAGAGCCCAGTACCGCCCCTCTTTCAGTGCCCAGCCCGCCTTCCTTGTACTGTATAACCGCCGCCTCCAGCCTGCCACAGCCTCTCCTCCCTCTCCTCCCCCTCCCTCACGCCGAACGAAGTCTCGCACAGGCGCAGTACCCACTGAGGGCTGCGCCTGTGCGATCAGCAGGAGACTGAGGGCAGCAGCTTCATCTTCGTCACTGGGCATGCGCCGAGCCCAGTGACGTCCGATGCTCGCTCTTCCCTCAGTCAACAGGGAAGAGCGAGCATCGGACGTCACTGGGCTCGGCGCATGCCCAGTGACGAAGATGAAGCTGCTGCCCTCAGTCTCCTGCTGATCGCACAGGCGCAGCCCTCAGTGGGTACTGCGCCTGTGCGAGAGTTCGTTCGGCGTGAGGGAGGGGGAGGAGAGGGAGGAGAGGCTGTGGCAGGCTGGAGGCGGCGGTTAGACAGTACAAGGAAGGCGGGCTGGGCACTGAAAGAGGGGCGGTACTGGGCTCTCTAAGAAGAAAAAAACGCCCCTCTGGGCACCTTCAGGACACATTTACATATCAATCAAAGTCGTTTTTTGCAGTAACTGCTGGACGGATTTCAAGATCAAAGAGCACAGCCTAATCCAGGTAAGCTGTGCTTCATGGCTGCTTTAAAATCGTTTTTTGGCTTAGGGGAGGTGACAGAATCCCTTTAACTCCCTTCCCAGTGTGTGTGATGTCACTGGGTGTGTTCTGACCGGTGGGTGTGGCCACTCAGGCCTATAAAGACTCTGTCTCTGGCTTGGCTCAGTAGGTTGCTCTCAGCCAGGCATAGCTGGAGCAGCCTCCTGTATATTACCATCTACCAGTGGGGGCCTCCCTTCTGGTCATAAAACTATGTTTCACGGTGTTATGAAGGTGTGTGTGGGGTTTACTTATTATTGCAGCTTATGGTCCTGGGTTCCTGTGTGATGTCTGGTGTGTGCTGTGTCCGTTGGTGTTCAGAACTGCAGCACCTGCACATGAGTTCCAGGGTTTGTTGTCTGTGGCAGGTGAGTGATGTGTTGGTTCCATTTGCCTGTCACTGCCATAAGGTGTTTTCTGTTTCCCCTTGTTGCTTGGCCATTGAGACTCCTGCTCCTCCGTGCCAAGGAGGAGTAGGTCGTCTCACCCAGCTCCTAGGTCAGGGATCTGCGGAGGGTCAGCAGGGATCCGAGGTTCCTGAGTATGGGCCCTCCTACCATCAAGGTCGGCCCATGCAGGAGACAGGGTCAGAGTTAGGGACGCAACAGGAGGTGACCTGCTCCCTAATTCTGTGTTGTTTGGCCAAGTGGTAACCCTACCATCTCCTGGCACCGCACGGCTGGGGGTTTCCCCCACCTCCAGCCGTGACATCTATGTTGAAATTATGAAAATGCAGGATTTGCCGCTCTGTCGCTCCTTCGAGTGTTGGAGGGTTGATATCCCAGATCTGGAGGCGTCACACATGGAGGAACTGAGCTCTGTCTAGAATCATATGGTATGGTCTTGTCCTGCTGTGCGGCGGTACTGGAGTAAGATTTGTGATTTTATCTCCTCAAAGTTGGGGCTCCCGGGGATACTCTCTCCTATAGTCTGTCTGTTGGGATTGGTGTCGGAAATAGTTCCTACCAAATATGGAAGGAATTTGCTCCGTTTACTTATGTTCTATGGGAGGAAAACAATCCTTTTGAATTGGAAACCACCAAAGACCCCTACCTTTGGTTCTTGGATCCAACTGATAAACTCTGACCTGCAGATGTACAAACTCACTTTTGCAGCGAGGGGGACTCCTGATAGGTTCAATCAGATTTGGGGACTTTGGTTATGTGCGCAGGGTACTATCTGATCTTATGTGCAAGATTCCAGGACTCCAGGTTGTATGAATGTGTGTGTGGATGGTTGTCTGGTCCTGTACTTGTAAATATGCCATGATGTGCTATGGGACTGCTCATTTGTTTTGCAACACAATGTCATCGATTTACTCTGATGCATTTCCCGGTCAGGGATCTTTGTATGAGTGCTGGATTTTGGATTTGTTTTCCAGCTGTCTTTGTTTCTGTATCCCTTTGGGATTTGAGAAGTTCTTAAACAATTTTAAAATGTTTTCTATAAATAAACACTATAATTTTTTTTTAAAAAGCGATCTACTCCAGCCAGGACCTAATACATTTCTGGTGTAATGTGTGCCAGTTTTTTTTTAAGTTGGGCTACTGTAGAGGTCACTCGAATGGCCAGCCTCCTCCAGTCACTTTTTGGAAAAGTGGTCATGGTGTCAGAAAAATCTAAAAAGTCACAAATGTGATTACTTTTTTACACCAGAAAACTGGCGTAGAGCAATAGTAAATGATCCCGATTGTGTGCAAACATTAGTAATTAAGGCTTGCAGATGGACCAAAACCAACCAAAAACTGAATGCTCTGATATTACCCTAGCTCCTTCGGTGTATTATATAATACTCACTCAATACCTCCACACTGTATCAGCACACACCTATAACATGAAGGTCAGCAGTTCACTTTGATCTCTAGTCTCTCACCTTAAATCCAAGGCCGTTATCTATCCGCCTGTCTGTCTGTGATATCTAAATCATTCCCAATGAGGGAAAGAGCCCATCACTCTCAGTGGAATTACTGATAAAGGATAACACAACACAAAGGAGGGATGAGCTCAGCATTCTCACATGCGCCTGAAATGGTTGATATCACAGCTGGCAAATGAAGTGGAGTGGAAAGCTCCTTCTGAAATCACAGACATGTAGCCTGACTAAATGCATCCAGGCAGCAGAGTACACCCATGGCATCCTTTCAGGAAAGGACATTTTCTTTGTGTAGCCATGCTGATTTATCTCATTCCACATTCTTGTAGGAGTGTGAGCAGAATAGACATGCATGAAATTAAAACCCCACAAAAATTATTGTTGCAATTTAAGAGAAGATGAGACACAAGACTCCTCTGCAGCAGACAATACAAGTCTGACCTTCACAAGTGAGAAGGTTCTGGAGTGAGGAGCCAGCCATAGGGATGATGAGGAACATTGTATGTGAGGCTCCATACATTGTGCCAGCCCTCCCTCCTTCCCTCTGCATTTTGCCTGTCCCTGAATCCTGATCAATTTGATGGCTTGTTCATAATTGACTCTCAGGCTGCCAGAAGATCCTGCTCCTGGATGTCTAGCTAAAAACAAATGCCACTGCAATTAATCAGCCTGCTTTGTTTGTAAGTTCATGTTGCTTAAAGGGGATGTCCAGGATTTTACTATTGATAGCCCATCAATAGAGCCATCATTTAGGCACATCCTCCAGCAGCGCTAGTGATATCAAGATCAGGGTACCACAAGCCAGTCTTAATAAATCTCCCACTGTAAGTTGGTAAAGGTTTGTGTGTTCAGTGATAACATGAAGATCCTACCTCGAAAAGGTGTATCTATTCTTCCAACAGAACCATAGGACTAGGGATGAGCGAACCCAACGTTTTCAAGTTCGAGTTCGGCGTTCAGGCAGTGGAGGAATTCTGTTATGGATTCCATCATAGAATTCCGTCATGTTCCATGCTATGACGGAATGCAAAATGGAAGCCTTTAAGAGACATTCCGTTTTGCATTCCATAATAATAGAAGTCTATGGGCGGCATAACGGATCCGTCTGGTTTCCGTTATGCAGGACAGGACTTTGTTTTCCATCCTGCATAATGAAAACCAGACGGGTCAGTTTTGCTGCCATTAGACTATTATGACAGAATGCCTCTTAAAGGCTTCCGTTTTGCATTCTGTCATAGAATTCCGTTAAACTCCATGCTAACGGAATCCATAACGGAATTCCTCCACCGCCTGAACGCCGAACCTGAAAATGTTGGGTTCGCTCATTCACACATACAACCCAATTACATGACCCTGTACTTAGGACAATGATCAGGCAAGAACCGTTCGTTCCCCATCATTGCCAGCTTGTTCAGCTGCATGTAACAATCACCCCTCTCAGCATAGGGATGAACAATCACTACTGTGATCATTCATCTCAATACAGATTCATTGTTTGTCAGCAGGAGATCTAAATGATCAGGAATGAGCATTCATATGGACACTCAGCCCATGTAAAAGGGACCTAAGGGCTCATGCACAAGACAGTGATCAGCCCAGGAAATATGGTCCATGTGTCAGCTGCATCTCCTGGGCCTTCCGTGGCTCTCCTGACCTGAACTGACTGCATCATAGTGATATTGGATAGTCAGGCTCTATCTGATGGCGAGGCTATTGTACTATGCTCACATCATCATGTGAGTACACAGCCATAGCCCCGCAATC
The DNA here is from genome assembly GCF_014858855.1 of Bufo gargarizans. Lineage (NCBI taxonomy): Eukaryota > Metazoa > Chordata > Amphibia > Anura > Bufonidae > Bufo > Bufo gargarizans. The sequence continues at coordinate 115,804,763 of NC_058084.1, read as the reverse complement.
AGATAGAGATGGACTGTATCAAAAATGATAATGATACAGTCAGTTTGGGTCAGGAGATGCGGTTGACACACAGACCAATCACGACCATGTGCATGAGCCCTTATTCTGTAAGATCTACAATAGAACAGGTCATTTATGTCAGCTGAAATGAAAAACAATCCATCATTATAAAGAAAGAAAAATCACCCTAATGACAGAGAGCAATGGTAGATTTGTGGTTTAAGAATGATAATGGCTAGACAGGTTTCCACATGTCATTTCCTAACTTGGCTATTAGGCCTGCATGTGCTCTGAATGGGGGAGCAGAGAAAGCTATTGCCAGATACTTCTGGCAGTCACCTTATCTGCTCGAGAACAGAAGGATTGGTTTTAAAATGCAACATGGCCAACCCTTCTCTCCCATATCTCCCATCAGGGGAACGTCAGGAGGTCCCTGGGTAGTTCCAGGAATGAGGGAAATGCAATCATATGAATGATATGTTGGTCGAGTTTATAACTTCTTAGGGCTCAAACACATAAATATATTAAAGAACTGTCATAGATGCCATAATAGGACCACCATAGAGGTCCATGGGGCCTCTATAGTACCGCTGTATCCGTCTAATGCTATTCACTAGCTAATCAGGCTGTATGACAGCTTGGCCACCTCACCAGCCTCACTCTCCTCCCCGGATTGATCTTCTGCTGGTCTATGACCAAATCAAAGTTGAACTTTGGGAGAGGAGAAAGGGGCTGAAGACTGAACTGTCAGTCCGACCAATTTGCTAGGTAAAGGCCTTCTGCAGCTTGCTATGTAATGAAATATATTTAGGTTGCAGAAGTCAATTTTTAATAAAACCCTCAATAAAAATTATTTTAATTAAAACAATGGATTCAATGGTGTGATCAATTATACCGCCTTGAGCAAATTGCACACTGGGAGGCCCGAACGCCACAACGATTTAAAGCTATATGGAAACCTTGGAAAAAATATAGGGATTTCTCGAACTAACAAAAATACAGATTACTGGCTGTGGGCACATACACCAATGTTTTATTATTTGTTTTATCCACGTACTATATAATTGCAGAAAAATCTATTTTCTCATCCCCACCCTTCTTTCTCCTCTCAGACCCCCCCCCCCCCCCCCTCCTATTCTTTGAAGTTGGTTTTCTCATTTGATTGTACTGTATCAGTTGTATTACTATATGGCTGCCCTGGTGGGGCAAACAACTAGTGTACAACTTCATTGTTGTAAAACCAATAAAAATACTTTTAAAACAAATAAAAATTATTTTAAGCCAAAATTCATGCAATTAAAAATGATCTAAAAAGGAGCCCATAGCTTTCTTATGTCTAAGATAAGAAAATGTTAATATCTATTTATCACTTCAGTTATTATCGTGATGATCGTGGTAACGTTGTTCATGTATGGTACCCTTAATATTTAAAGGGGTTGTGTCACTTCTGCAACTGGCATTTATCATGTAGAGAAAGTTAATACAAGGCACTTACTAGTATATTGTAATTGTCCATATTCCTTCCATTGCTGGCTTGATACATTTGTCCATGACATTATACACTGCTTGTTTCCATGGTTACGACGGCCCTACAATCCAGCAGCGGTGGCCGTGCTTGCATACTATAATAAAAACTGTCGGCCTCTCTGGTGACCGGGACCATGGTAGTGCACATAGGCAGCTTCCGTCATGACCACTTCGTATCTGTGCTGCTACATTGGTCATAACCCCTGGAAACAAGCAGTATATAATGTGATGGAAAAATTAATAAAGCCAGCAAAGGAGGCAATATGGACAATCACAATACATTAATAAGTGCCTTGTATTACAAGATGCCATTTGCTGATGTGAGACATCACCATTAACCATTGTTCATGTTCGCAATCAGCACGTTTTTCACTGATCATTACTCTATCAATTATTCCCTATTATGCTTTGAATTGCCTTTTTCTCATAGTCATCTTCATGTATTTATTTTCCCCTAACACCTTCTGAATCATCTCACCTTTTTAGTTTCCACTCCTCCCACAGCCATCATAATCCTTTCCATTCTCTTTCTCTTCCAACCTAGGTAAGCAAGTGCAGGGAGATAAGACCCATACTGTGTTATCAGGAGGAATGCAGCTGCACCTTCTCTTTGGGTGAATTTGGCTTCTGACTTTGTTTGAATTCACATTTTCTCAGCAGACACAGCAACACAGCAGACGGATGGCGCTAAACCAATAAGAAAAGACGCTTGGAGCTGTCTGCGGGGCTCAATCTCACCACCTCCAGGCCTTGCTTGGCAGATATCTAACACACTATTGTATACAGTATATGTGCTTTGGATGGTGACTTGAGAAAGCAACTGGAGGATGTAACAGTCAATTGTCCAAGATCCAGTCAGAAATGAATAATCAAATCATTATCAGGTTATTTTGCTGGAGATTTCTGCTCGGGAGGGGGAGAGGATTATGGTGTGGGGAGGAATATTGAAGAATATGCTTCACGTGCATTTGCTAGACCTCAAACAATACCATTACGAAAACATATAATAAATCATTGTAACATCGGGCTCTTCATTAAGATATCTCACTATCTGGTATTCAGCTTATCGATAATATATAGGAAAATACACACTAATCATCTCTTGTGATGCTAAAAATTAAAGGGAAGTGTGACACTTGATGGGTCTGAAGTGGAAACCCTTGAACCTTTCAGCAAATGGAATACACAAGAAAAGACGTAGTGGATGACCGTGGGGTAAATATGTGTTACCACACTGGTGCAGCCCTGGATCCTCTATGCCATAATACAATTATAGCAGACTAAACCGGGGTCCCATGCTGACTCTGGTCCACCACTGAAAGCAAAATGCAATGAACAAGTGAGCATTAGAACTGGACCATGGAAACAATGGACGAAGGTGGCCTGGTTTAATGAATCATATTTTCTTTTACAGTATATAGTTGGGTGCATGTGCATTGCATACCTGGGGAAGAGACTAGAGATGAGCAAATTTCCAGAAATTTGTTTTGGGGTGTGATTCGGCAAATTTTCTAACAAATTTGATTTTATCCCAATCAAAAATATCATATGAGAGAGAGAGAGACACACACACATAAAACTCCACTGGAAAAGAAAAGATACTTGCAAGTCAGTTCTCCTTCCAAAAGGACAAGAAAGATAGGCTTAGTGTTCCTTTCTTTCTGGAAGAAAGAATCAGCAGAATTGATACTCTCATCTCTAAATAAGACGGCTTGGGAATAGATGATGGAAGAAGGCAAGTCGGCAGAGGCATTGTGATTAGTGATGGACGAACATCAGCCAGGACGGTTCGCGAACGTGCGTTTGCGATCAAATGTTCGCAAACTGCACGTTCGCGGCGGGCCCATTTGACTTTAATGGCAGGCGAACCTGAAAAACCTTCAGGTCATATTTGCAGCCACCGAATACTTACTACAAGTGCACAAATAGTCCCACAGCATGGGCAGTGACATTATTGGATCATTGGCAAAAATTCCCACAAAAAATATGTATTTTAATCAGGGGCCATTTTTATGCGTCTTAAAGGGAAACTCTCAAAAATGTGCCCTACTGGAGCTTAGAAATTTTTTATTTTAGGCCATGGAAGTACAGGCCCCAAAAATTAGGCATTCACCTGACAGAAAAGAACTTGTGATGATGTGGCTAGAGGTACATTAGGCGGTCACTGGCTAAAAATTTTACTGTAGGCCAGTACTGGCCCCAAAAATTAGGCATTCAACTGACAGAAAAGAACTTGTGATGATGTGGCTGGAGGTACATTATGCGGTCACTGGATAGAAATTTTACTGTAGGCTAGCACAGGCCCCAAAAATTAGGCATTCACCTGACAGAAAAGAACAAGTGATTATGTGTCTGGAGGTACATTAGGCGGTCACTGGATAAAATTTTAGTGTAGGCGAGTGGAATACAGGCCCCAAAAATTAGGCTTTCACCTGACAGAAAAGAACTAGTGATTATGTGTATGGAGGTACATTAGGCGGTCACTGGATAACATTTTTACTGTAGGCCACTGAAGTACAGGCCCCAAAAATTAGGCATTCACCTGACAGAAAAGGCCTTTTATGCTGTTGTATACACATAAAACAAGGACCATTCTTTGTTCTGGGTGGTGGCGGATATGTGTGTGGGCTGGCATGAGGAAATTCAATTACAAGTGGTCGTCACAGGTGTTGAATTCCTCAGAGATCCATGCCTCATTCATTTTTAGAAATGTGAGGTGTGCCAGGTGCAGCACTATGAAGTGCCTTTTGCGCTGTGGCATGAGAAGAATTTTGATATCTCTGCCTTTCAGTCTAACCAGACTGTCTATTAGGCTCCATTCACATGTCCGCAAAATGGGTCCGCATCTGCATAATAATTTGTAGCAGCTCCTGCTAGGGAATTTCCCACACAGGCTGTGTGTGAGGCTGGCTGTGATTGGCCAAGACTCCTGCTGTGTGTGAGGCTGGCTGTAATTGGTCCTGCCCAGCAACAAGAGGTTAACTCTATGCTTTCTGATGTTTCTGCTGTGTCATTGAGCTTACCTCACATCCATATAATAAATCTTAAGGGCATATTTTCTTTTCTGCTTCTGTGAACACGATATATATAACAGTTATATGACATCCAAACATGAAGTCAATGTAAATAACTCTGCTTTTGTCTTTAACACACAAACATTGGAACTGTATTAAGGTTATTGGCAGGTCTAGCTGTATAAACATATAAGCTATATTAGCAACCTAGGACAGGTCTTAGCTGGCAAGCTACATGATGTAGTCCACACTGTCGTGCGCTAGGCGAGTGCGCTTATCGTCATGATCCCCCCTGCTGCGCTGAACATCCTTTCGGACAGGACACTCAACGAGGGGCAAGCCAAGAGTTCCATGGAAAATTGTGCCAGCTCTGGCCACAGGTCAAGCCTGCACACCCAGTAGTCCAGGGGTTCCTCGCTTCTCAGAGCGTCCACATCGGCCGTTAACCCGATGTAGTCAGACAACTGTCGGTCTAGGCGTTCCCTGAGGATGGATCCGGAGGGCGGCTCTCGATGGGTTGGCTGCAAGTATGATCTCATATCCGAAGTGACTAACATATCTTCAAACCGCCCTCTTCTTGCAGGTGCAGCAGGTTTGATACCTGCACCTTTTTTGCTATGGGTAAAAATTCCTCTGCCTGCGCCCGCAACAGCAGAATGCAGCATCTCTCGCAGCAAGGCCTGGAAATGTTGCATTCTGACAGCCCTCTGTGATGCTGGTAACATGTCTGCAATTTTGTGTTTCTACCGGGGGTCTAAGTACGTTGCCACCCAGTACTGGTCCTTGCCCTGGAGCATGAAGGCCCCCATTTGCACTAAATTGGAAGCGGTGGAGCATCCTGGCTCCTGCTCATCGCCCAGGAGAATGTTGTCCGTGGCTGGGGGGAGAAGACCGAGGACAGGGATCCCAGAAAAGTTTAAAGTCCCCCTCAAAGCCTGCTCTTCTTGCTCCTCCTTCTCCCCCCAGCCACCAACCTCCTCTGACTCCTCTTCAGACTCCTGCTGACTCGTCTCAGATGGAGTAGCCACCCTGGGAATTCATTTAGCATTGTGACTTCCTCATCTTCCAGCTCCTGCTCCTCGACAGCTTGATCAATGACATGATGCAATGCACACTCCAGAAAGAAGGCGTAAGGTACGATGTCAATGATGGCACCCTGGCTGCGACTGACCAGTTTGGTGATCTCATCAAATGGCCACAAAAGTCTGCATGCATCGCATATGAGCAGTCACTGGCTCGGTGAAAAGAAACCAAGCTCCCCAGAACCTGTCCTGCTGCAGAGTTTGTACAGGTAGTCGTTAACGGCATGTTGCTCCTGGAGCAGCCTATCAAGCATATACAAAATGGAGTTCCAGCGCGTTGGGCTGTCACAAATCAGACATCTGACGGTCAAGTGGTGTCGCCACTGAACATCAGCAAGACGAGTCATGGCCGTGTAAGATCTTCTAAAATGGCCAGAGATTTTCCTGGCCTGCCGTAAGACATCCTGGACCCTGGGGTATTTGGCAATGAATCGCTACACGACTAAGTTCAGGATGTGTGCCATGCATGGTACGTGTGTCATTTTGCCCTGTTTCAGCGCGCTCAGCAGATTGGCACCATTGTCGCACACCACTTTACCAACTGTCAAATTCAGCAGGGTTAGCCACTGATAGGCCTGTGACCGCAGAGCTGAAAGCAGTGCAGGACCGGTGTGGCTCTTGGCTTCCAGGCACAACAGTCGCAGCACAGCATGGCAACGTCTCACCTGGCACGTCGAATAGGTTCTGGGGAGCTTGGGGCGCAGTGGAAGAGGCGGTAGCAGTGGAAAAGGAAGAGTCAGCCGAGAAGTAGACGAAGGATGGAGGAGGAGAAGAGGCAGGCCTGTATGCAATCCTTGGTGGTAACACCAAATCCACACAGGAGCTACGGGTTACATGCTTGACGGCCGTCAGAAGGTTCACCCAGTGGGCAGTAAAAGTTATGTACCTTCCCTGCCCGTGTTAGCTAGACCACATATCTGTGGTCAGATGTATCTTGGCACCGACACTGTGCCCGAGATATATTCACTTGCCGCTGAACGTGGCCATATAGCTCTGGAATGCCCTTCTGGGAGAAATATTTCTTCCGGGGACCTTCCATTGCGGTGTGCCAATGGCCACAAATTTTCTAAAGGCCTCCGAGTCCACCAATTTATATGGCAGTAGTTGGAGAGCTAGCAGTTCCGACAAGCCAGCGGTCAGTCGTTGGGCAAGAGGGTTATCCGGCATCATCAACTTTTTACGCTCGAACATTTGGGCGACGGAAGCCTGCCTTCTGCCAGATGAACGCGACGACAGCACGGTGGAAGGTGGAGTGGAGGAGAAATGTGAGGAGAGAGGAGAAGAGGCAGGACGTAGAGTGTCGGAAGTGTGGCTTTGTGGCCACTCAACCAAATCTGGTGCGCCCTTTGAAGTAATCGCACGCGCCTTATCCAACTTCCCACTTAGTCTCCGGCCTGGTGCACCTGTCCGACCCCTACCACCCCTGCGGAAGAGCCTGCCTCTTCCTCTGCCTTCATTTTCAAAATGACCCTGTGCCTAAGTCCCTAGAGAAGAGCAGTATTTGTGGAAGCAGGTATATCGCACAACTCAATCAATATTTGGCTGGAACAGGTATATCGAACCCCTTAATCAGTATTTTGTGGAAGCAGGTATATCGCAGCCCTCAATCAATATTTTGTGAAAGCAGGCATATCAAACCCCTCAACAAGTATTTTGTGGAAGCAGGTATATCGCAGGCCTCAATCAATATTTGGTAGAAACAGGCATATCGAACCCCTCAATCAGTATTTTGTGGAAGCAGGTATGGTATATCAAACCCCTCAATCAGTATTTTGTGGAAGCAGGTATGGTATATCAAACCCCTTAATCAGTATTTTGTGGAATCAGGTATATCGCACCCCTCAATCAATATTTGGTGAAAACAGGTATATTGAACTCCTTAATCAGTATTTTGTGGAAGCAGGTATATCGCAGCCATCAGTCAGTATTTTGTGGAAGCAGGTACATTGCAGGCCTCAATCAATATTTGGTGGAAACAGGCATATCAAACCCCTTAATCAGTATTTTGTGGAAGCAGGTATATTGCAGCCCTCAATCAGTATTTTGTGGAAGCAGGTATTTCAAACCCCTTAATCAGTATTTTGTAAAAGCAGGTATATTGCAGGCCTTAATCAATATTTGGTAGAAGCAGGTATATCAAACCTCTTAATCAGTATTTTGTGGAAGCAGGTATATTGCACCTCTCACTCAATATTTGGTGGAAACAGGGATATCAAACCCCTTAATCAGTATTTTGTGGAAGCAGGTATATCGCAGCCCTCAATCAGTATTTTGTGGAAGCAGGTATTTCAAACCCCTTAATCAGTATTTTGTAAAAGCAGGTATATTGCAGGCCTTAATCAATATTTGGTAGAAGCAGGTATATCAAACCCCTTAATCAGTATTTTGTGGAAGCAGGTATATCGCACCCCTCACTCAATATTTGGTGGAAACAGGGATATCAAACCCCTTAATTAGTATTTTGTGGAAGCAGGTATATAGCAGGCCTCAATCAGTCAATGTATATTTTCATCCACACACTACTCCATCTTGTGTAGGATGCCTTTGTGGTGCATGTGGTCCGCTGCCGACATCCTCCATTGTATGCATTTTTTGCTGGGGATTGCCGCTAGCAACGGATCACATGCGGAGGAATGGCTCCCCCGGTTATAAACACGCTATAGTGTTTGGGGTTTGTGAGCATTACCTCCCATTTAGGCCACTTTATTTTAGTGATTTTTCTTTATATGTATGGAATGTACCATTGCGCAATGCTGGTAACATTCCAGTGCACCTGATAGCCTGTGTCACATGGCACCATAGGTAGTCTAGTGGTAGGACCTATGCCACACTAAGAAACCATACCGGTGATGCAAAAGGGCCCTGTTGTGTTCCTGACTAGAATACATTGGCTAAAGTCTCAGTTTTTAACATCAGCCTGAGGGATTAGTAAGTATTGTCAGTTGCATGTCATTGTGGTGCACCGTTTGCTGTGATTTATATATCTCAGGCCTCAATCAATATTTGGTAGAAACAGGGATATCGAACACCTTAATCAGTATTTTGTAAAAGCAGGTATATCGCAGCCTTCAATCAGTATTTTGTGGAAGCAGGTATATCGCAGGCCTCAATCAATATTTGGTAGAAACAGGTATATCAAACCCCTCAATCAGTATTTTGTGGAAGCAGGTATATCGCAGCCCTCAATCAGTATTTTGTGGAAGCAGGTATATCACAGACCTCAATCAATATTTGGTGGAAACATGCATATCGAACCCCTTAATCAGTATTTTGTGGAAGCAGGTATATCGCACCCCTCAATCAATATTTGGTGGAAGTAGGTATATCAAACCCCTTGATCAGTATTGTGTGGAAGAAGGCATATCACACCCCTCAATTAGTTTTTTTGGGGGGCAACAGGTATATCAAACCCATTGCAATTACTCGTTCCAATAGCGTTTGTCCCTCTATAAAGCTGCAGTATCGCAGCAGAACCGCACACAACTGCTGCACAATACAAATGCACTATAATATACTTTTTATGTTAGAAAGTATATTATTAGTATATCACACCTATCGATAGCACACCTATACCAGTCCTTAAACGGTCTTTTGTTGACCTATTAGCTAGCGTTTAGTGTCTCTAACAGCCTGTCCCTGTTCCACAAAGCAATCTCTCCCTACACTGGCAAAACACAGAATGTAAAATGGCTGCCAGATCGGTTTCTTTGATAGGGAGGGGCGGGTGTCAATGTGCTGAAACGTCTCAATTGGCTGTCCTGTCCCACCTGATTGATGTGTCATGGGTCAAAGTTCGGCGAAATGCAAAAGAATATGGCGCCAGCGGACATCGCCATATGTTTGCATGTTCGGCGAATCGCAAACGCGTAAAGTTCGCCGTGAGACGACCGTCGGGCGAACCGCAAGGCCATCCCTAATTGTGATGCTCTGGACAATGTTCTGCTGGGAAACCTTGTTCCTGTCATTCATGTAGATTTTACATTTATCACCAACTTAAACATTTTTGCAGGCTATGTGTAACCCAGTATTACCCAATGACAGAGGTCTCTTTCACCAGCATAACGTACCCTGCCACAGAAATGTTCAAGAATGGTTTGAGAAACATTACAAAGAATTCAAGGTGTTCACTTGGCCTCCAAGTTCTCCAGATGTTAATCAGAGTGTGTGTGGGATGTGCTGTAATGACAGATGCAATTCATCATGCACCATACCTTTCAGCTGTTGGCCACATTCAGAACTAGTGCCTCAGTCTCTGTGTTCTAGCATGCAGTAGAGGTCTCATAGACCCACAACAAAATTTTCTGACATGTCAGCGGTCGCTTAAAGATGTTATCCCACTTCGCCTTTTCATACTTACCTGCTGCCAGCGTGCTGTTCACTTCCTGGATTCTGGCTGGGGGCAGGCTTCATCTTGATTGAAGTCTTCTGAACGCGCATGCCGCCGCGCATGCGCCATGGTGACTTATTCCTGGCTCTGTACTATTCTGGCCGGGAAGAAGATACCCTCGCGCATGCGCGGCGGTATGCGCGTTCAGGACAGTGAGCGGCCCGGCCGGGAGAAAATAAGGAGTCTTCTGCGCAAGCACAGCCACCGGGATTCTGGAGAAGAGCGGTGGCCGTAACCAGGGGAGACCGAATGACAACAATGAGGTAAGTGGGGATGAATTTTATCCTAAACGGTGGGAATTAGTTAATCAAATATATTTACAAAAATGATCACTGTCAAATCATTAACAGTGATTATTATGATAAAATGTGTTCATACTCCTTTGTTAGCTAACACAAACATCTGAGCAAACTTTTAATTTGGATTTTTATTTTAGCAATACCTTTAATATGGGCTGTGGTTAGCTTATTGCCATAGGTCTGGTTTCTGAGACCCCTGGAACAGCCCACTGTTATGACGGGAGAGTGAAGTGGCTCCCATGCTCCAGCAGCTCAGACCCACCGCCCTTCCTCTCCTCCTTCCAGTGGGTCCGGCAGCCTGACTGTTCCTTCTGGCCTTGTTCTTGTTGGCAGTGCCTCTCACTGCTTGCAGGGTGCACATCTGCTCCCTCCAGCTCATAAAGGGCCAGTGCACATCCAACCTAATCTTCCCCAGTGTATGGCTGGCCACCCCTGTAGGAGGGTGTGCAAGAAATATGTTCTAGTCTAGTAGTTTCCTGCAAAGGTGTGCTGTTTTACATTCATCCAGTGCCTACGGCCGTTTGAAGAAGTGACCCGGATAAGAATACCCTTTCTCCAAATTGACTGTTCCTGCTATCTTATCATGTGGTACAGGGTCAGAATTGGATTACAAAGCAGCCCTGGCACAAAACTCCACCAGCCCACATATGATATCATGTAATTGTGGTGCGCAATGCATGCTATAGTCAATTTTGCTCTACTCGGTCATGCCCCTACGTCAGGGCTGGCCAACCTGCGGCTCTCCAGCTGTTGCAAAACTACAATTCCCACCATGCCCTGCTGTAGGCTGATGGCTGTAGGCTGTCTGGGCATGCTGGGAGTTGTAGTTTTGCAACAGCTGGAGAGCCGCAGGTTGGCCAGCCCTGCCCTACGTAAACCATCAATGCAGAAAGAAAATAAAAGTGGACCACAGAAATACCTAATCACATGGCCAGGGACTTACTTTATCCTCCCCAACAGCAACACATACGATGATAAAGCTCAAAATGCCTCCCCAGAAGAATTCAATACCACAGTGCAGCACAAAATATCTTCCAAACAGCACAAAATAAATACTACACTACAGCACAAAATATCTCCCCAACAGCATCATATAAATGCCGCAGTGCAGCACAAAATATCTCCCCAACAGCATCATATAAATACCACAGTGCAGCACAAAATATCTTCCAAACAGCACAAAATAAATACTACACTACAGCACAAAATATCTCCCCAACAGCATCATATAAATGCCGCAGTGCAGCACAAAATATCTCCCCAACAGCATCATATAAATGCCACAGTGCAGCAGAAAATATTTCCCCAACAGCATCATATAAATGCTGCAGTGCAGCACAAAATATCTCCCCAACAGCATCATATACAGTTGCAAGAAAAAGTATGTGAACCCTTTGGAATGATATGGATTTCTGCACAAATTGGTCATAAAATGTGATCTGATCTTCATCTAAGTCACAATATACAATCACAGTCTGCTTAAACTAATAACACACAAAGAATTCAATGTTACCATGTTTTAATTGAACACACCATGTAACACAATCGGGTTGAGGTCAGGACTCTGACTGGGCCACTCTAGAAGGCGTATTTTCTTCTGTTTAAGCCATTCTGTTGTTACTTCTATGCTTTGGATCATTGTCCTGTTGCAACACCCTACTTCTGTTGAACTTCAGCTGGTGGACAGATGGCCTTAAGTTCTCCTGCTTGATGAAAATCAGATCACATTTTAAGACCAATTTGTGCAGAAATCCATATCATTCCAAAGGGTTCACATACTTTTTCTTGCAACTGTAAATGACGCAGTGCAGCACAAAATATCTCCCCAACAGCATCGTATAAATACCGCAGTGCAGCATAAAATATCTCCCCAACAACACTAAATTAATCACACAGTGAAGCACAAAATACCTTCCCAACAGCACCAAATAAATATCATCATGCAACACAAAATATCTTCCCAACAGCATCAAATAAATACCACAACGCAGCACAAAATACGTCCCCGGCAGCATCCAAGACCACCCTGCAGCACAAAATATCTCCTTAAAAGCACCAAATACGGTATATATCACTGTGTATCAAAAATACCTCCCCAACAGCATTGTTGCCCCTTGACCACCCCTTCTTCACTGGCAGCAGCCTTGTCCCCAGCTAACCCCTTCCTGAAGCAGCAATTTTCCAGGAGCCATAACGTTACGACTTTTTCATCACATTTTATCAATTTTTGGGGGAGGTGAAGTGCCAAAAAAAGCCGCTAATCAGCCATTTTGATTATTTTTCCATTACGCCGTTCACCAGGATAAATACATTTTGGGATGCTGCAATAACAATGATCTATATTTTTTGTTTATTTTTAAAATGGGCAAAGGGGGTTGAGCTGAATATTTATATCTTTTAGTAGTTTTTTATTTTATTTCTTTTACTCTTATTTTTAGTTCCCCTGGGTAACTTTAACATGTGATTGTCTGATCGCTTCACATATAGACTGCAATGATTAACCATTGCAGTCTATGGGAGAATCAGAGCACTCCTGTCAAGCCCTGCCATATCAACCGTAAGGCCCCCAGATGAAGTGGACACAATTCATCACAGCATCTGAGGAGTTAGACAAGGTGACAAATAGAGGACTGTAGTTAACACTAGAGACGGACATGTCTTTTTTGATCTCCTATATGTCTGCATAGTGGTCTACATGGATGACATCTTGATATTCACAACTGACCTGACTTCACATCCGAGGTATGTTACACCATCCTCCAGCACTTGAGAACCAATTATATGGAAAGTTTTAGAAGTGCATTTTTTTTTATGATTTCTCTGCCTTTCCTCAATTACATAGTCTCGGATGGCTCAATGCAGATGGATACCAAAAAGTTGACTGTGGTTTTGTCACAGATGTAGTAGGGGAGAACACCAAAAGACAATAAGAAGGAAGAAGAAAGACACTAGGCCTCAACGCTAGGGAAGGAAAAGGGTCACCACCTATAAAACCCTAACTCCTCCGTATGGGCACCTCTCGGTGGTAGAGATGCCCATACACATGAACCTGGAAAACCCTGGTAACCCTCGGATGCCCTAAAAGTAATGACAGGGCAGAGACAACCCGTTCCTTCCCTGGTGAAGGCACCAGCGTCTCTCTGAGGCCTATTAAACAACCGGGGGGGGGGGGGGGATACAAAACACAACAAGCGGAACACTTAACTTATGAGGATGATGGATGAACAGGACTTCAACAAGAACGACACTCCAGCTCTTCCAAAACCAAATGAAGCTATCCAGAGCAAGGAGTGGTAGGTAAAGTCTGACTAAATAGGGAGAGGTAAAGGTAACATGATCCACACCTGAACAGGAGGTGTGGACATACCAGCAACAAAGACAAAGTGAAACCAAAAGAGGCTGTCAGATCACTAATGTGCAGTCAGTCTTTCAGACCTTCTAACACCTGTCACAGGTGTTAGACAGGTTTTGAACTGGCCCCATCCCACAGACCTATACAGTGGCTCCTCAGGGTGCACTGCAATCTGGGTGGTGGCCGAATGATTTTGTAAAATAGCTCACTTTGTACCACTATCTGGCCTTCCTACCAACGAGCCAACTTGTTCTTAAAACACATTTTCCGGTCACATGGTTTTCCCTTATACATCGTATATGACCGAGCAGAGCAATTTACTCCCAAATTCTGGAAAGCCATCTGTAAACAGCTGGATGTCAAATTGGACTTTTCTTCAGCTTACAATTTGCAGTCCAGTGGACAAGTGGAAAGCTTTAACCAGATTGTAGTTAACTATTTACAACACTTCGTTTCAGATGAGTGGCTTATGTTGTCACCTTGGGCAGAGTTATTTTACCATAACCATCCCAGTAAATAAACTGGAAAGTCTCCTTTCTTCATTGGGTATGGTCAACCGTAATGGGTTCCTCTTCCAATACCTATCTCTTCTGGAGTTTTGGCGGCTGAATCGACTGTCAATAAATTATTTTAAAATCTGGCAAGACACTAAGGCTTCCCTCTTACAGGCTTCTGCTTGCATGAAGAGGTTTGCTGATCGTAGGTGCAGGACTCCACCTTGATTTTCTTCTGGGCACCCTAATTTTCTCCAGGCAATGGCTGGCAACCCAGGGTACCAAAGTCATCTTCCCCTGTGTGTAGAGGGCCTGAGAAATAGGTTCTTGTCCGCTAGTTTCCTGAAAATATGTGCTGTCATCTGCCTGTGTACCGACTATTGCTTGCATTCAAGATTCCTGCCTGCCTGACCTCTGCGTGATCTCCATTCAGACCCTGAGCTGCCCACCCTGACCTCAGACTACTTATCGGATTGCATGAACTCTGCCTGCCCTGACTAAAGTTTTGCCTAATCCCTTGGTGCTCCACCAGCATCTAATGGATCAGCCATTACTTGGGCAGTGACTACTCCAAGAGGTAGCAACCTGGTGGTTCACCTGTAATGAAATCCAGATCCCTGTACAAGGGTTAAAGGATGAATAGCAGGTAGGCCAATTGGATATGTAGGTGGGTCACTTCGTAGCACCCATTTTGCTAGGTAAAGGTCCTGCCAGCAAAACAATCCTCCACAGTGGCCTGCAGGTGAAACACAGTATATATGCCCAATATGAGCATTTTGACAGGGGTTGTTCTTTTGATCAATACTTCATGGGTGCACATTATAATTTCCTTGCACAGGCATAAAGGCATAAGGACCTACGTAATGTGGGCTGGGGTAATGGCCCCTAGTTAATGTGGGCTGGGGTAATGGCCCCTAGTTAAGTGTTGAGAACCTACATGATTCCTGTTCTCAAAGGGAATGCTTTGTTATCAAGCAAGGGTAGGGGACAAATTACTTGAGGGTCATAAAAAGAACATGGAGGGGAGAGAAACAAACACCAGGACCTTCTGTTCCGGGTGCCATATTCCAGCATTATAATGCCCCCACTTCTACATACTGTACACCACTCAAAGACACAACAGTCCTGCAAAGCAAGAGGGCATACTAAAAGGCAAACTTGTATACTCATGACTACTACTTACCTTGAACAAGATGATGTAAATTCAATATCTTGAGGTTTATAGAGGATTAGATGATCTCACTCTTGTCTGCACTGGACACAGTCCTGATTGACAATACTATATTTATTTGTACACTGTGATTACAAATGAATTCTGGAGGAAAAATATAGTATTTTCCATAGTATCTCAAGTATTCCTTCTAAGAGGTGTGAGCTGGCTGCAGCAGTGGCCAAGTCTATAAATGGAATCCATTAACTGGTAATTTATGATGCCAGGTCAAATCGTACATATAGGAGGCATTTTATGACATGTTATTAGGTACTTACTGAACCTGCATCTTTTAAAGGACCACTAAACCTTAGACACAAATGGCTTTAGAGAAAAGAAGCACAAAAACCATAACAAATAACATTCACAAGTCAAAAACAGATTAGGGAAGGCTTGAGATTATGCTGGTATTCATTAGACTACCTGTATGTGAACCCATTAAGAAATACCGCTGTAAGCGAAGATAAAAAAGAAAAAAAAAACTACTAATGTCTACACCCTGGGTATATATTATACAGTTACACTGAAAACACAAAATGTGAACAGATATATTTATATGTGCGAACTTTACACAGTATCAGCTCTGTTTGTGCTATTAAACTGAATATGATAGATTATTATATGGACATGGCACAAGAAGAACATTGTAAAACAGTTATAAATGTAGATTAGTTTACCTTAAAGGTTTTTTTGGGGGGCCATATTTATGACCTGAGCTATATTATCCAAGAATGGCTGCGACAGAGTGTAGGGAGCTGTGGTGTTCCATCTCTGTACACAGTTCACTTCTGGGACCATGGCTGCCACCAACAGCTGGTTAGTGAGGGTGCCCAACCAATTTGATATGGACAATTTATTCTATGGATAAGACATCAATAAATTATTCCTGGAAAATATCTTTAAGCTAACCTTCTGGCACATATGGGATGCTGATATTAGTTACTGCTGCGGCTCCCATCAATAATAAAGTTTACATAGCGAATATTGTTGGGCAATATTGCAACAGTAAAAAAGGAACAAAAGGGGATTCACAACACATTTAGTAATTATGTAGTAAAAATTACTACATTGTTAAAAAAATGAAATATTTTCCCGGAGGTGAGGTCAATTTTGGTGTATAAAGGGCCCAGATCAAATCACAAGAAATGTCTGGACGTTTTAATAGGGTTGTCCAGCTTTGGGACTTAAATGGTGGCAGTAGTGCATTTTACCTCTTGGCACTTAAACGGTAGCAGCCGTGTGTTATACCTGTTGAAAAAAAATCATGCTTCACATCGCCCCCCTTCCTGTAAAAGCTCAGATGGACAGGGGTCATGTTCACCACTGCAGGCAATGACTAGCTTCAGTGTTGATCTGTCCCCAAGTGATAAGCGAGTCATCAGTGACTGCCACTTTCAGATATGTCACCGCTTAGGCCAGTCATTGGTTGCAGCATGTGACCCTGTCCATCTGGAACTTTACAGGATGACCGCTAAAAGAACCTAAATCCGAGGAGCACAGAGCTGTTTTTTTTTTTTTTTTTTTACGGGCTGCTATTGATAATTTAAAAAGTTCAAAAAGCTGGACAACCTCATTAAAACACATATGTCCACCCAGGAAACCTTTTTAAAATGACAACAGGTATGAACACAGCAAAACTTTTTTTAAATTGTTGCCAGTTTTCACATTTTTGATGACAAGTTCCCTTACATGGGGATTCTCAATTCAGGGTGAAGAGTAGATACAAAGATCATCCCCCACTGTGGAGGACCCAATACTTACACAGATTATTGAGACAGCCCTCCACAAGTGTTAAGAGCCCCATACACATTAGTGTACTGTTGGCAAAACCAGCCAAGAATGGTGGCGGTTCAGATGATGTCAGGGGAGAGAAGAATTGGGCAGAGTGAATATTTTTGTGCAGTCCTTTTGATCTCTCAGCGGTAATAAGCCGTCACCAGAAATATCAGCAGCTTTCTCCCCTTTGAAAACACAAATGGTCAGCCAAGCCAAACGTGTATGTATACTGTATGGAGATTTGGGAGAAATAGCCAGCAGCTGAACAATCGTTTAGCTGACAGCTATTAAATGTGTAGGGCCACCCTTAATCTAGCCTAAAAAGTAGTGAGTTTTAGGTGTTGTCCACACTGCTATTTTTGTATTTTTATTTACGGACCAGGAAACTCACCCTGTGTGATGCCTGCATTTTCCAGATTAAATACCGTTCCTCTGACTGGAACACACATCATCATAATGTTTTATGTTACTGTGAGTTCATGCCTGACCAAATGGCTATTGTACTGTACTTGCGGTCTTATGTGAGTATAGTACAGTAGACCCGAAGTTGGAAGAAATCATAAATAATTGGGCCAGATGAGTGGTGTTCAGACTGGGAAATGCATCCATGAAGTTCTACTAATCCCAATGGGAAATGCATCCATCACACACATTGTCTCTCTTGGACCTGAACTTGTATATGGCCTAAAGAAGATGTTTATACGTTTCAGAAATATTGCCTTCATTGAGACAATTTATTGGTAGCTCCATCACAAGGTAAACTAATTACACTTGTGGACGTATGAAAACCTGAGAAAAATGTCAACTTTGTCGAGTCTTAGGCTTCTTTCACACTTCTGGCAGGTTGTTCCAAACATTACCGGAATGCCCACTGTGCACCATGGAAAAAAATAAGTGCCCTGGCCATTCTTCATGCGGGTTCCATGTCCAGAATTCTCATTGAAAATAGGTAGGAATGAAAATCCACAGCAAAACTGCATTACAAATTGTGTTATAAATGTGTCAGATATAAAACACATAAAAAAAATAAAAAAACTGATGCAGATTCTGCATTAGGTTTTTTTAAGCACAGAAAATACTCTGTTTGAACATACACAAGGAGGATGCAGAATCAGCAGCTTACAGTGGAAAGGCTAAAAAGAGAATGTGGCATTCTACAATCAGCTGCTGTGGTTGCAACCGTTGTTCGTGCCTACAAAGTCCTGTCAGACTTATGGTCCAATAATTCAGGATTTGGGGCCCCACTTTCAATTTTGCCCAGGGCCACACTTTGTCTAAGACCGGCATTGGGTGCCACAGGCCTTGGGTCTCCCCGCATCAACATCCAGTTTGATGCGCGACACATAGCTCCTGCACCAATGACTGGCTGCAGCCATTGACCTTTTATTTACATCCCCCTTATTCTGATAGGACAGGGGGTCAGACCCCCCCACTAATCAAATGCTGAGGGCCACTTTTCATGGAAGCCGTTTAATTAATAAGGTTATGTTCACATGTCTGGGTTCTCCCATAGTAATGCTTAATTTATTAGAACCACGTGAAGAGTGATTACGGTACATTTTTTCACAATGTTATTCTAGGTCCAAAGGACATCAAAGGTAACAAAGTTTTAACTTTGGCATGGGCTTCAACCATGGGTGGTGAGTCTCCAGCAGAAAGTTAGAGAAGCCCTGGTCTAATGAACAAACAAAAAGGAACAGCAACCTGATGGCGGTTCACATGGGTAAAATCTGCCGCATGTTTTGCTGCATAATCTGCAATCTGCGTTTTTTCCACAACGGATTTCAAGTTCTGCTGCAGAAGTGGCATGTTACCGCTTTCGAGAGGATTTTAGCTGCATTCCCCATTGAAGTGAACGTGAAAGGACCAGAAACACGCTGAGAAAGATCTGCCACTAGTTTTGTTCATGCAGATTAAAGCCGTGTGAACATAGCCTTAGAGCGATTTCATGCAGTCTTTTTTTTTTTTTTTTTTGTGGCCTTTTAAATTTTTTTTTATTTTTTTGGGGGGCAGTTCTATGCAACAAACACCACTTTCAGATGTTATATCGGTCTATGGGAATGCAATAAAAACAACTGCATTTTTTGGGGTCAATGGTGAGTTTTTTTGAATTGCAGCCTGCTCTGGGTGTGGCTTTTTGTTTTATTAGCCCTGCTTGAACAAAACTGTGACAATGTGTGTTATTCTTTGTTTTTTATACTGATCTACAGAAGAATATTAGAGGGGGTGGAGGCATATCTATGTGGGGTCAGCTGTACAAGCCAGTTCCCTACTCTGCCCTGTGCTTGCTATGGGCAATAATTAGTTGTTGTGTTCAACGGCAGGTGGTATTTCCAGAAAGGGGAGGATTAGGCATAGACCCTACAGGGAAATTTCCCACTGGCCAGGTACATTACAATCTAATGCTCTTAGCTTTAATTAATGGCAGGAACATCAGGGACAGTTGCCCTCCTGATCCCAACAATATCACCGTTGGTGATACAGTTAAATACCGGGGTGAGGGCAGCAGTATTTTGTACTGCGCTGTGGTACTTGGTTCTGTGGGGCAGTATTTTGTGCTGCATTACAGTATTGTGAGCCTGATCTACTTCTGTTGTCCTTGTGTACTTGCATTGCCCTGTCTTCTGTCAATTTGGATCCACCTACAACGTGGAGCCACTTAGTTCTTTTTTAGTTTTTTTTTTTTCCCAGGGCCACTCTACTTTCTCATCTGCATTTTTAATTCAGGTTTTGAGATCTGGCAGAGGATTCTCTGGATCAACTTGCAGGATGACAGGCCAAACTGGATGGACAGATGTCTTTTTTCAGCCTTATGTACTATGTTACTATGTGATCCATTCATGACGGATGCATGCGGTTGTATTATTGTAACAGATCAGTTTTTGCAGATCCATGATGTATCCGACCAAAAAGCGAGTGTGAAAGTAGCCTAAGGCTACTTTTACACTTGTGTTTTTCTTTTCTGGCATAGAGTTCCGTCACAGGGGCTCTATACCGGAAAAAAAAATGATCAGTTTTATCCCAATGCATTCTGAATGGAGAGCATTCCATTCAGGATGCATCAGGATGTCTTCAGTTCAGCCTTTTTGACTGATCAGGAAAAAGATAAAACCGCAGCATGCTGCGGTTTTATCTCAGGCCCAAAAAACTGAAGACTTGCCTGAATGCCGGCATTTTTTTTCTATAGGAATGTACTAGTGCCGGATCCAGCATTCAAAATACCGGAATGCCAGATCAGTCCTTTTGCGCAGACCGAAAAAAAGATGAAAAAAAAAATGCGGGATCTGTTTTGCCGGATGACACCGGAAAGACGGATACGGCATTTCAATGCATTTTTCTGACTGTTCAGTCTTACAAATGCCATCAGTTGGCACACGTTTTGCAGGCAACGGAACTGCTTGCCGGATCACTCTGCCGCAAGTGTGAAAGTACCCTTACATCTATTTTCATGCCTTTGCAGACAAGTATAGGACATGTTTGTTCTACGTTCTGCAGAACAGATGCACGGATGCGGAAAACAAACGCATGACTTCAGTGTGCTTTCCGCATACATGTGTCTGTTGCACAAAACATAGAACACGTCCTATACCCATCCGCAAAGCCAAGTGTACGGATCCGCAACAAAATGCGGCATTCACGCAGACTGCATTCGTATTTTGCAGATCCACGGTTTGCAGACTGCAGAATGGACACTGTTGTGTGCATGAGGCCTTGTATTTTTTTTTTTCCTTTTATTTATGCCTATATATAATTTTTGGCATATAATAATAACCAAGAGGTTATAAAAGATCTCTGCTTAAAATTTATGTATTTTTTTTTTTCATTTTAGTTTGCACTTTTTTACGTTACTAGGTGGTACTTTACACTGGCAGATCTGGTCTTAACATGGTAACATACATAGTAACAGTTTATAAGGCTGAAAATATAGGCATCTGTCCATCCAGTTCAGACTGTTATCCTGCAAGTTGATCCAGAAAAAAAAAACTGAGGCAGAAGCCAATTTTTCTCACTTTAGGGGAAAAAAATCCTTCCCAACTCCAATCAGAATAACTCCCTGCATCAACAACCCCTCTCTAGTAGCTATAGCCTGTAATATTATTACACTCCAGAAATACATCCAGGCCCCTCTTGAATTCCTTTATTGTACTCACCATCACCACCTCCTCAGGCAGAGAGTTCCATAGCCTCACTGCTCTTACCATAAAGAATCCTCTTCTATGTTTGTGTACAAACCTTCTTTCCTCCAGACACAGAGGATGTCCCCGTCACAGTCCTGGGGATAAATAGATGATGGGAGAGATCTCTGTACTGACCCTACTGTTGATAATCTTTTAGGGTACCGTAGTCCACCCATTCCAGTTATTACTTTAGTTGCCCTCCTCTGAACCCTCTCCAGCTCTGCTATGTCTGCCTTGTTCACAGGAGCCCAGAAATGTACACAGTACTCCAATGTGTGGTCTGACTAGTGACTTGTAAAGTGGTAGGACTATGTTCTCATCACGGGCATCTATTTTCCTTTTGATGCAACCAATTTTCTTATTGGCCTTGGCAGCAGCTGCCTGACACTGGTTTCTACAGCTTAGTTTGCTGTTCACTAAAATTCCTAGGTCCTTTTCTATGTCAGTGTTACCCAATGTTTTACCCTTTAGTATGATCTTGGTCTGATAAAACCCAGCAGTTCTCCTATACCCAGGGAACCCCCAGTGGTCATGGGACCACCAGGTCCAATAGAGGCATTGCCTCTTACTATATAGTGCTTGTTGAGCATTATGTAGTCTGGAAAAGAGAAGGCAGATATGATTATAGACTGCAGGCATGCCAAAAGACGGTCCAAAGGCAGTGGATGGTTCCTTAAGGCCCCTTTGACATGGCTATAGTAGACCAAGAATTCCAACACTACATAAGCATCTAGAGAGCTTCAACTAAAAAGATCAGTCATCTAACATTTATCCCGTATCTTGTAGATAGGAGATAACCTGTTACAACCAAGATACACCTCTAATCAAGTGTAGTCATGAGAACGCTACAGTCCCTGTAAACGCTCAGAAGCCCATGGACTACGGCAACTACCAAAAGTTTCTAGTCCTAGCTAGCAGACATCAGATGTTGTTCGCATGGTTATATCTGGCAATAAATACAGTAAATCAGAGCAATGACACTGCCGTTATTGAGAATCCTCCTTTACCATTTTCCTAATTATATTGGTGTCCATCAGACAAATTGCATTTCAGTGATGTGCAATTTCCTACCACCAGATATCAGAGAATGCGATTTCGTCAGGTATACTCCAAAAAGTTCAATACGTTTATCCAATGTTGAACTGTCACATCATTACTGCAGTAAGGCAGGATCAGAATACAGATGAACCTAGTGCAGGGACCATGCTTTTGGCTAGTCCAACATCAGAAAATATACTGTGAAACCTCTCCAAAACATCGCCTTTTTTGCCTCCTTCACCCAGCGTTCTGGTCAGTGATTTTTTTAGTCAAAACCAGATGCGGCTCTAAACACAGAACAAGTGCAGATCTCTCCCTTATCCCATATATGTCTGTGGAGGCTCCAATCCTGGTTTTGGCTCATTTACTGAATGAGGCTTTTGAGGGAACCACCACCTTGATCAGAGCAGAGATTTCCTAGGATACATATTTAGCTCCACCACATATTATCCATCATCTTTGAAAAGGCCACCTCTGCTTCTTCTTCCAAAAAGACCAGTTTTCAATGCCGTATTAGGAGGGGGTCTTCTTAAGTAGGTTTCAATATACACCCTGAATGCTGCAAGTTTATTACACTGGTGGGCAGGGGTACACAAGGTTCTTCTTGTGACCATATGGTGATAGTACAATGTGCAGTTGCACAGGCGAATTGTATGGTTATACAAGTAATGTCAGAGGTCAGTGGATGCTGAAAAATCAATAGATTATGTCGGACAGCTTCTGCTTTTCAGAAAACTGGGTCAGTTTTCATTTCATGTTTATTTGGCACAGTACTTGCTGGCTATGTCGGCTGTACAGTCCTCAGAATACCACTGAGTCAGGCTCTCGCTGACACCCTTGTATTGTTTTTCTACCCATTAACCACAGATAAATGACCTACATATTGTGCTCGTTAAAGCCTCATTTTTTTTTTCCTTTGCCCCTTTGTTGCCAAGAGCTCTCCACCTCCCTGTGCAGACCCTTTTGTTTTCTAGAAAGCTCCCAGGTTAGCGAGTGCAGTCATTGTCTAGGCAGACTGCAATGCTAAACCACACAAGATGCACTTTTGCTTTGTCCTCCTGCCATAAAGCAGTTCACCGGCAATAAAAAAACAAAAAATAGTCAACCCACTAGAAAGATATCAAAAGAAAAATATACAAAAGCCATAATACTGTATTTGCTTCTATTGTGAATACAAAATATAAAGTGGTGTACACCAATTCTGATTTGGTTTCCCTAGACACTTCTACGTTTTCTAATTACATCACTGCATCTCATGGATCACTTTTATTAAAAGCATCATTACTACTGTTGGCAGCAATTTACAGTTTATCTTACATGATAGCAGTTTCGAAAAAGAAAAGAAAAGAAAAAATAAACACAAACATTTACAAAGTCATGTCTGTAAACTTCAAGGCTAGTTTAGAGTTGAGGTAATGCTGTTTAGCTTTGTGGCTAAAGTAACAAAGTTCTTTAAATTAAAAACAAAAAGGAAAAAACAAAAAGGTACCTGATTTTAATTTTATGCTCAAACCAGTGCATTATAAATTTCATGAGACGACTTAACTGTAGTTTTGTCCTGTAACGACTTTAGCAGTGAGTGTGTTAAAACAAAACAAAAGAAACAACCAACAAAATAATAGGATACTTTTCACATTCAACAGCTGCCTCGTATTGCTGTGCCTCCAGACAGAGACGTCACTACATCATGGAGATTGTCTGAAACGGTTTTGTGTGTGTGGAACCCTCATATACAGTCAAAAAAGGTAATGATATGTAAGAAATTCATCTTGACCTTCACAGCAAAAGAAAAAAAAAAGACAAATAAAGATAAATAACTTCATAATTCCTTAAGCAGCCTGTCCTTCGATTTGCACCATTATTCAAAAAAAAAAAGTTGCTGCTTTCATAATACCAACGGTAAAAAAATAAAAATAAACCGCTGCAGCGCATTATGTAAATTTCCGTTAGCAAAAAAAATCTGTCCTCCAAAACGTTTGCGAGAAATTATAAATAATGCACTGCACAATACTTAATGACCAAAATACCTTTTTGACACATCCGTGTGACATGACTTAGATTTTTTTTTTTTCTTTTTTCTTTTTTTTGCTACACTATTTTACAGAACAGCTTATAAAAACTAGGTATGGACATTTACTGTGAGTGTAAACAGTAGGACTACCACTTGAAAAAAAAAAGTTTAGAACACTGTAACTGAGACTGTTATTCATCGTCGTCCTTTTCATTTTCATCCTCGACGCTGGGCGAGTCCATTTCTTCTCCATGTGCTGTTTCATCTTCCAAAACGGATGAATCTGCTGTTTTGTCCAGGGTCTCCTCTACATCACTGGCTTCCTGGCTCTCTGCTTCCCCTTTGTCAGTGGCCTTTTCTTCACTAGCGCTTACAGCAGTCTGAAGTCCAGCTAGTGATGTGAAACCAGGCAGTGTCAATCCTCCAAGCCCTGGAGGTAGAAACATGGATGGGTAGAACAGGCCTGGAGCCATGGTGGACAGCAGGAAAGGACTGAAGGCCAGAGTATTTGCAGTTAACCCAGCTGTGGTAGTAACAGCAGTAGCAGCACCAGAGTCAGTAGCATTAACATTGTCTGTAGTTTTCTCAGAGTTTTTGCCGTCCTCATCACCTTCTGCCTTCTTCTCAGACTTTGAAGTGCCATCTTCAGTTTCTCCTTGACTGGAAGCAGCAGTAGAATTACCACTGCCAGCTGCTAAGGGGTTATTTAGAAGTCCACCAAGCCCAAACATGTTGGGTAGCCCTGCCATGCCTGGCAGCATTAGAGGCAGCATTGCGGCAGGGTTTTTAGAATCGCCTCCAGCTGCAGCAGCTGTTGTGAGACCTGAAGGGAACCCCATAAGACCAGCGAGCTGGAGAGATTGCAGATTCTGAAGATTCTGAAGACTGGCAAGATCCATTCCAGCAAACAGGCTATTCATCAGCAACGGGTTTATTCCAGATGTAGAGGCTGCAGCAGCAGCAGCAGCGGCTGCTGCAGCCGCTTTGGCAATTTCACTTTTCGGCCTTCTCCCTCTTCGACTAGCTCCCTCTTCCCTTACAACAGGTCCAGTCAGAAGTCGGTCAAACATTGACTCGGGTACAAAACCCTAGAAGATGAAATATTTGCAATTAGTGAAGGAAAAACAGGAATCAGTACAAGACAACATCCTCTACAAGTAGAGAAAAGAAGGTTCAGAGACAAAGATTCTTTACTGTAAGAGCAGTGAGACTATGGGACTATAAGATACAGATACAAGTTCAACAATCAGAGTCAAATATCGTACGGTATGTGGAGTTTTCTCTCCTAGAAGGGATTAATACAATATACACTGCTTCTAGGACCCTAGTTTAAAACAAACTTTATTAGGCAAATTAAAAGATAAGTGAAAAGAAAAAAAAGGTGTTTCCATGTGAAGGGTCAAGCTCCGGTTCAATGAGTTATATGTGCTGAGGTTCGGTGAAAATAGGGTTAATTCAGGCAGGTGCTATAGACTTTAGAGCTTTCACTGGGTTCTATAATCTAATAGATCATGGTGTAGATCATACAGGTGCTTGATACATCTAGTCCCATGTGCTCATCGTATGCTCTCCCTAATTCTAGGACAGGGATCAGCAACCTTCCGTACTCCAGCTGCTGTGAAACTACAACTCCCAGCATGCACACTTACTTGGCTTTTCTTCTAACTCCCATAGAAGTGAAAGGAGTAATCTGGGAGTTGTTGCTTCAGAACAGCTGGTGTCCCGGAGGTTGCTGATCCCTGTTCTAGGAGATGTGCAGTGGGGAGTTGTCCTTGAAAAGAACGACCCCCAGCCTCTGGAACTTTGGGTCTAAGCCTACTGGAGCCTTCCTAACCTCTACCTCTCTCGTCCGACACATTTCGCCATGGAAATATTGGTAAAATAGAGTCCTGGATAACAGGTTAAATCATATTGTACTTACAGACTGCTTAACAATGTCTGTCCAGTCTGGAGCTACAGCAAACTCCGGGTTCTCTTCTAACCAGCGAGGAAGATCCCGCATAGGAGGAGCCATTGCACCACCCATCTGTAATGTGCAAATGAAAAATCAGTGGAACATAAATTATGAACAGTGGATTAAAAATCTAAAACAGAAAACCCATTTGTTCCATTGTCTGGATACTAAACCATCAATGGCATGAGATTTTAATGGCGTTGTGTAAGAGATTCCCTCCATGCCATTGGGGGCGGTAACTGGTACCGCAGCCGACTCAAATTTTCCACAGATATAAATTATATACCCTATTTCCATCCATTTGAATGCTTCTTTCTTATGAGCTAATGCTTATATTGCTCCTTAAATTGGCTTCAAAGTAAGCACACCACCATGCGAGGTAGGTGCCCCCAGACATAATTATACTAGAGATGAGCTAATCTATTCGGCCCATCAGTAGGGCTCCTACATCTGTAGGGGGGGCTGTCCACCTGCCACAGGATTGACCAGTCCCGATATTTTGCCTGGCCATGACAATTTCCTGCCTGTGCTAATCAGAGCAGCTATGCAGACAGGAAATGGTCATTTAGCCACGCCCTGTCAATCTTTGGCAGGTAGTCGCCACTTCACCTGCAGGGATAGCAGGGATAGCAGGGATAGCAGGGCCCCCCCCCCCCCCCCCCCCTGCCACCACCACTGGTGAAAAAGAGGAGACAAACCAATTTGTTAAAAGCCCTGCTAATAATGCTGATGAGATGAATAGGTTTGCTCATCTCTAAATTATACCTTTCTTGTAAAAATGTGGTCCTTTAATCCCTCAAATTCTTATTTTTATGTAAATAAGGTTTTTGGTGCACCGAAGGCAGGGCAGCTCCATTTTGTGCACCATTGTTCCATCGGTATGGTCACCCAGTGTTTCCCCCTCTTGTTTGATTTACAGTCCCTGAGATTTCATCGCTGGTAGCAATGGCAAAGGGGAAGATGCACCAAGAACCTGACTTGCATAAGAATAAAAAGAAGCTTTTCTTAGGATTCAAGGACTGGTTTTGCACAAGAAAAGTATGATTATGTTTCGAGGCACCTACCTTACATGGCGGTATTTTTACAGATTCTGGAGGCGACGGCCTCTCTTTAAGGAATGAGTGCAACATCCAGATATAAGCATTACCTTCTTTCCATTCCGTTTATTGACTACAGGCACTCGTTCATCTCCCGTTAATGTATTAATATCCAGTTTATTAGGATTCCGACATCTGTGACGTTTCTGCTTCGGCTTTTGAAATGGGGAGAACAACATATCTGTGCTCTTCTGTAGAAGACATGTAAGAGACAGTTTTTGATTAAATAATTAAAGTAATAAAGCAGATTACATCAATGTAAAAGAACTCTTGGCTAGTACTAGGTTTACAGCTCAAATGTTTAAAAATGGTGCAATTTGTTGTACTTACTGGTACATAACTTGGCATATCAACGGTGTACGTAGGATGTAATTTCAACCATTCAACCAAATCTTTATTTTTGGGTGCATCTTCCCCCACTAGTCTGGTCCCATCCTCCAAGTTAATAACAGGGATCCGGGTTTCTGGCTCCAGCTGCCCGGGAGATGGAATGTTTCTGGCTGGTGGTGTTTCAATATCTTCCTCGTATGCTTTGGTCAAATCAGCATCCTCCTTTAGCGATAAAAAACAATTAAAGGATTTTACTTAAGGAAGCCATTTAAATCTTACTTAAAGGGGTTGTCCCATGAGAAGTAGTCTACAGTTTTCAAACCAGCACCTGGATCTGAACACTTTTGTAATTGCATGCAATT
Organism: Bufo gargarizans; assembly: GCF_014858855.1. Classification (NCBI taxonomy): domain Eukaryota; kingdom Metazoa; phylum Chordata; class Amphibia; order Anura; family Bufonidae; genus Bufo; species Bufo gargarizans. The sequence goes on along the minus strand of NC_058084.1, from coordinate 115,776,652 downwards.
AAAAATTTAGTATAACCACAGAGTTATTCAATAAAATGTATCTGTATAGCGCCACCTGCAGTTTGTTCTTTTTCTTATTTCCTTGTACAACTCACTGAGAAGGCCGCACATGCTCAGTTTCATCCACCAATTGCCTCCTGAGCTGTGATAGGGAGAGAGCCCCAGCGGAAAAGACACTTCCCTTGAGCTGTCAGCTTGATAGAAATCTAGCAGAGCAATGACTGGGGAGATATCTGGATTCATGTGAGGCACAGGGCTGGTTCTAGGGATTTGATAAACCCTTTAAGACAATTTACATTTACACAAAAAATGGTCAGGAAAATTAAACTTACTTCAATTCTATAATTTAAAGTGGTTTTTCAAATTGTGTTCACCATCATCGATTCCACAACCTAGTTCTAGCTCGACAAACAGGAAATGGATAGAAATGCCCATCCTCAGTCAATCACTGACTGAGGAAGTTCACTGCGGCAGTCAGTGGTCGGCTGAGCGGACATTTCCAGCCATCTTTTGTGTGCTAAACTGGAACTAGATCGTGGATAGCAGTGGGGACCAGAGCATGGCATCAAGGGGGACAGGTCAGGGTGAATAATGCTTCTTTTCATTTCTAACCTGGTCTGGCCCTTTTTAAAACAAATCACCCCCTCCCCTCCTTCCCCAGTCAACCTCCATATACCGTGCACAGCCTATTTAAGTACATCAACAGCGTGCTGAACTTCCTTACCGCAGATAATGAACTCCGCTTGTTGCTCATAAACAAAAGATCAAGACCCTCTACGTTTTTCCTTCTTCCCCTTCTCCTCTTCATTGGAGGTTCTCCATCTATTAAAGAACCATTGAGAAGATGCCTGGTAGGTGTGCAAGAAAGACCTGCCTGCAGTCGCTCCATTTGAGTTTTGAAGGCATCAGAGACAGGGGTGGAGGAATTAGGCAAGATAAAGTTAGGAGTAAGAGATGCAAAATTTGAGGTAGAACTTGTTGCCTCCCTGGCGGCATTCGACAAATCCACAACAGTCTCTTGTCCATTTTCTGTCCCTGCTTGAGATCCACGCAGCTGAGCTACCATCTCCATAAGATTTCGCCTTTTGGCAGCCCTTTCTGCTTCAACCTCAATTTTCCTTCTTCTCCGTCTACGCCTATGTGGTACAGACAGGCTCATTGCAGCATCCTAGAAATGGACAGGAGACCATTAAAATTAAGCAAAAAATTAATATGAAACATGGTAGTGCATGCATGAACCTGTCAGGTCATATGGCTCTCGAAAGACCTGTCAAATGTAATAATACAGCAAGCAGCCTGTGATAAACGTAGTGCACCCTTAAGTCGTGATGCATATAAATGCAGTACAGATATGCCCACGGACAAAGTTATGCAGCATAATGCCACATTTCTTGGCGACACAAAACAAACTACTAACACATGACCTCTTGTCACATGGTACAAAATTTTACCTTTCCAGGAAAAACAAGCGGAGAACATACTGTACATTATGACGAGACACCAGAGTAATGTCAGGGAGGGTAACTTGCCTGAGACAGTTGTGGAGACGCACTGATATCTTCACTTCCACTGAAGTTGCCCTGGGCCACCATTGAGAGCTCGGCGAAGCTTCTCTTCTGCAGTGGGCTATCCAAGGCAGTCGGTGTGTACCCAGGGATGAGCCCCGGGAACTCAAACATCTGGCGTCTATTTACTGGCCACTTTCCTTTCAGTACAGTCTCACAGATGTTGTCTAATCGATTGATCATCAACCGATCCTGCATCATACCAGGAAAAGCAGAAATGACAGAAGAAATTAAGAAAATACGTTGGACACAAAGTTTTCGGTTTTAACAAAGAAAGTAATTCCTGCCTAGTTCTCATAGGCTTTTTTTATTTTCTTTTTTTTTTTTAACTACTTTTTGTTACCATTCATTTAACTTGTGTGAGCCTAAGAACCTCTTTCAGCTTTGTGTATTATGGAGACAAAAGAAGAGTTACTGCAGGGGGTAAAATAGTAGGCAGTGTCTGCATATACGCTGAACTCCTACTGTTTGAGGCCGTAGAGCATTGTTTCTTATAATCATCAGCTGGGGAGTAAAGAAAGAAACATCTGCTTCCACTATCTAGCAATTGCCAGAGTTTTTGAGAGCACACCGGCCTTGTTTTCAGAGCGGTTCCTCATTAGAGTCACTACTAATAAAGTTCAGTATTCTAAAATCTTCACCACATCTAAAGGATAACAATATTCATTCCAAATCCTTCATCACTTTACTTACTCCACAGCAAAGCCCTCAATTTAAAATCATTAAATATAATCAATCATTTTGAAACCCTTTTCCCAAATGTTTAAGCTGCTTCACACAAAAGTTTACATTCGACAGTTACTGTGCAGGACCCATTGTGACATCTCCATAGCATTTTTCAAGCAAAACCTCCGAAAACAGAGACACTGCTCAAAGACCAAAACCAGAGCACAACAGCTGCTGCAAACCGCCTCCTTTCCACAGGAATAAGCCTATTAGTGTCTTGTTTTTATAACCAGATGGCCATGTCATGGTGATTAGGAAGCTTTTTTGCCTTATTATAATCTAAAACATACAGTGAGCACATCACAGCCATTACTACAGAGTATATTTTATACTAGAAAGAGGAACATACCTTGGGCCAGAAAGAAAAGGAAAATGTCCTCTCGCGAAGCATATGAAGTCCAGACTGATCACAATCCTCCAAGAAGAAAGCATCTCGAGTTTCGTCCCTAGCAGTACTCAGGGATGCATTGCTTTCTTCGTCAAAGTTTTTATCTTGAGAAGTTATTCCAGCTGGAATGAGAACAGGTTCATATAAGTAGATCGTATCTAAAAGGTGGCCATAGACATTGAACTATGAATGGCCGATCCAGCTGATTTTTAAGGAATTCCTTACAACCCATCTTCCTGCGAGAATGCAGATACAAACTGTCTGCAGAGCTCACCAACATTGGTTGGATCTGCAAATGAATAGCTAAAGCCGATACAGAATAGTGATGAAATGGTGGGATGTCTTATACAATATGTTCATCAGCAGCATCTTCTCACACATTAAAATAAATGTCATTATACCAAAAAGGCCCCAACTCCTATGGTATTTTAAATAGGTTGTCCAGGATTACAAAAATCTAGTGGCTTTCTTCAAGGAACATCTGTTCATGGATCATGTCTGACATGACAGCTCAGCTGTACTGAAGTGAATGGGGCTGAGCCGCAATACCATACACAACCAGTGGACAGGTAATGAGTCATTTTTTTTTGGGGGGGGGGGGGGGGGGGGGGTGAATGGGGCAGCCATGTTTTTTATGTAGCTGGACAATCCCTTTAATGTGTGGCCTGCTCTCCTAGCCATGTCAGGGAACATAAATTGCAACCCCTATTAGCTTTATTCTGTACTGCACACAGGGTTGTCAGTTTATAAATGTTGGGCCAGGGAAGAGAAGGTCGACAACTAGAATAATTTGCATGAAGCTAACCTACGTTCCCACCACTGATTTATATTGGTAATGGTTGGCAAGGTGATGGGACTTCTTCAGCTAGAATGACATAACTGCTTAAGTACCATGGGATCAATAACCTCTCCAACATACCTTCTGCTTGAGAGGACTCCTCAGACTTGTCGTCATCATCATCCAATTTCTCATCATCTTCTTCCGAGCCCTTCTCTGAATTGGATTTTGGGTCAACATCTGGAGTCATATCTGCATCTTTGATCTCATGTTTAACAGGGACAGTTTCAGGATCACTCTCGTGTTTCATTGGCTTCTCATCGGGTTCCACTTGCTCCTCTTCTTTAACCTCAGCTTCTTCCTTTATTTCAACATCTTCAATCTTTTCAGACTTTACCTCCTCCTGCTCTACCGCTTTTTCATCCCTCACAGGTGTGGAGGGCATTATAGGTGGTGTATCACTATAACTAGAGCCAGGTGGCAGAAGGATGGGCATGTTTGGATGTGCACTTCCTCTGTTTTGAGCAAAATTCCTATGCGCCTCCAGAAAAGATAATTCTGGATCATTGAGGATATGATAGTCTGTCCTACTAACGCCATGTTTTGAAGCACCAATCAGTAAGTCTCTGTCATGTTTCCCACACTCCCACCATTCCGGTAAGTCAAGGCTTGGCTGGCATAATTTAAGCCGTTCATTTAACTGAGGGTTATTTAGAACTTGTTCCCTTATTTTGCGCAGAAGTTCAATGCGGTAGAGTGTTCTAGAAGCACGTTCCTCCGTTATAGGCTCAATCATAGAAAGATCACACAAATCTATTAAAAGAAAGAGAAAATTGTAGAACAAAAAACAAAACAAAAAATAATCTAAGACTAGATCATAAGTTGAAGCTATGTAGCTGTTGCCAACTGTCTTACATACCATCTTCAGGTTTGTTTGACATGCGACACACTCTTCTGCACATCAACACAAAGCAGTTGAAATACTTCTCCAAACTCTCATCAGATTTCTTATCAAGACGGGCAAAAGCTCTAAATTGGTTCCAGTCAAACTTATGTTTAGCTGTGTCTACGATCACGCCAAATGTAGACACCACTCTATAGAAGTCAGCCTCTTCCCGTCTTGTCCACCTTCAGAAAATGAAAATTGGATTAGTATGCATCTACTGCCATGAGGAGGAAGACAACATCTACAAGGTAGAAGGGACTTACTTTTGTCTTCGCTCAGTGATAATTGCTTCTCTTTCGGCTTCCAGGGCTCTTACTTCTTCCCGAGGACGTCTCCTTCGACGATCAGTCTTCATTTGTGCTTCTTGCCTCATTTGTTGTCGCTTATAGCTGCGTTGATAGGCAGTGATGAGCCGCCGCAGGCGTGTGGTGAGAGCTGAGGTATGGGGCCAATATAGCCTGCCCTCTGCATTGCCTTCACCGCTCTTTTCTGCAAGAAAAGGTTGCATTCACCTTTTGCTGTTTCAACAGTAATCTTATTCCCAAAATAATATATTAAGCCTATGAAGATGGTATTTCGACCAACTTCAAACTCATGACAAAAAAAAAATAATACATGAATAATAGATATCTGGACATAGTGCCAAAAAGTCTAAATCAATGGCATAAGTACTAGACTAAAAAGTAACACTACAACAGGGCAATATTATTAACATGAAAGCCAAGTTAAAGGTCCACTCCAGTTTTTAGGTTACAAAGTTGGACCTGACATTCACATCTAGTGGGACATACCAAACCGATGTTCCCAAATTAGCATGGCTATTCCTTACCAGACTTGCACTTCTGTAAACAGGTCGTGTGTCAGATATTTCTTACCTTGCGTGTCCACATCCATGCAATCTTCTTTGTCCTCAAGGGGAGAGTTGGCGAACTCCTGAGGAACAAAACAAAAAATTTAAGCAAAACTCCTTATTGTAAAAGAGAACTGTTGTGATCGCCTTTTAAAGCGAGTCTGCTGGTGCTTTGCTGCCTGTCCAACATGTCAAAATATTTTAGAATCCTTGCGTTCCAAAAATTCCATATGTTGAGAAGCAACTGTATGTCCTTACATCAATGTCATCTTTAAACTGAAGCCTTGTGGGTTTGTATTCTGGATCTTCATCCTCTCGGTCAAAGTCTCCTCTGTCAAAGCAAGAATGAAACAAGCCTTACCACCAAAGCCATAATTTACATTTAGAACAAAATATTGCTCAAAACCGTAGCATACCCGTCTCCGCCATCTGCCAGCATATCTGTCCCCCTCTGCTCCGCGGCAATTGCCTTAGCATCAGGCATACCAACTCTCTCCAGGAAGTACAGAGCCGCGTCGGCCCGCATGGAATTGTACTTCTCGTACCCTACAGAAAAGTAATTGTATATTTTAGGTAAGGAAAGGAACGGGCGAGAATATTAAGAAGTCTCACCCTTCATTGGATGTGTGGAGGAAAGATTTAATTGATCGTTCTTTCAATGGCTTTACACCTGATCTGAACTGCTCTTCAGCCATTAAACCAATTTGTTATAGTAACACAAAGAAAGGAAAAAGCACTAAGTAGCCATCAATTACAGGAAAAGCATTGTCTATATATTAGATTTTCATCTAAATCAGGAAAAGAACTGTAGGTTAAGGCTTTTATTCACATTGTGTACATCGTATGGTCCACCCTCTATTCTAATCCATTGTTTGCCTTCGCTGCGGCCTAAATTTTTCGACTGCTCTTCTTCCCTCCCCACTCACTCAGTGAACACGGGTTATATGAAAGGCCATCGAACCTGTCTTATTAGGTTTCATGTGATGCATGTCAGAAAGATGACACTGTTCCCTCTACGGTTTTAACACACTTGTTTTGCTTTCTTTTTTTTCCTTCAACTGGCTTTAAGTGACCAGATAGAAAATGGCAGGTCCCAACAGTGCACTGCAGGAGAATGATTTTAGATCTGACTAGCCTCAGCTGAGGCCCCCCATTTAGGAGAAAAGCAAGAGGCCGCTGTACATAGGCAGAACAGCACAATTCAATTAGGGTTTGTACTGCAACACACTTCTCCTAACTGCTGTAGAGCCTGGAGCCAAACTGTAATCATGAAAGGTTTTATAAGCCATCATTCTCCCCTTTAGTCAGGCCATGCTGCTGAGAATACGCCTGCGACCTCCAGAGAATTGGGATTATAATCAGGAATTGCTCACTGTATATATCATGCCAGCTCTGCATCCCGAGCCTTTCAAAGTTAACAAGGCTGCATCCCACTCAAGGGAGCTGGGAGTTCTCGGCGCTGACATTTGTGAAATATTGCTTGGAACAAAGCCCAGGAGGCACTTGTACAGATTAATAGCAGAGGTTAAGCCCACCATCCACTTTGACACTGGTTGGCAGAGTTAGCAAGGAAAGCAGTGCTAGAAGCAGTTTATGGAGATCTATAACACTCTTCGGCCATTATTACTACAAATATGGATTTACTTACAGATCAGTGTTAAATATTTTCATTCCCCACCCACATCTTTTGGATGTCTCACAAAAAAAGGGTTTTTTGTTTTTTTTGTTTTAGATCTTTGCCATCTCTACAGAAAAGATAGTGTCAATGGAGAAGGAGTACAATATGTTTCTATAGTCGCTGCTCTAGAAAAAGGAATCTATTTTTCCCCAATTTCTTGGGAATGCCTCAAGAAATACAGTAGTTGCTGCTTCTTAGAAGAGAAATATGGTGAAACCTCTCCACGAGACCACCTCTCTCAGAAGCCCAGCACTCCACCACGTATTATGCATATAGGATACCATGCGTTAGAAGACAGTCTTTTCAAGGTAGTTTTGGGCGATTGTCTTAAAGAGGTTTCACTGTATGTAACTACAAATGGAGATCCGCTTTGCCCAACATGCAAGACTCCAGTAGAATCTAGAAAGCCATAAGCTAGAGCCTGAACCAGCAGAGGCTTAACTGGACATACCATGCTTGAAGACGCCAATTAAAAGGGACTTATCAGCTTCATTGTCCCACCAGTCAGCAGGAACTTCTGCATGGAATGGCTCTGGTATCCACACATCTACCTCACTGTCAAGGAAAGGAAAAAAAAACAACATATAGTATGAGGCCTCTAAGGCAGTCAATAAAGTGCTATATAATATAGTAAAGTCCTGTATTACATAGTATGGTAGATCTTCGTGCTAAATGATGGCAGTAATTAACCATTCATGGTCCAGGAGCAGGAATTTCAGGCAATCGCTAGACTAAAAGTAAATACTTGCAAGGTAATTGGATTGTCCATGCACCTCTTAGGTTTTATTTTAAAAAGTTATTCCTGCCAATCTGTACAGATCCAAATCTATCCAGTGGCAGTGCTGAACTAAAAGATGCCTAATCTATGTACCAGTTAAAATAAAAAAAATGATTGGCATAGGCAAAGTGGCTGACCTGTTCCATCTAATTTTATCCTTGGCTGTAGCCCATTTTTCAATAGTCTAGCAATTAAGCAAGGCAACACGTAAGTGCCCAAACTCATTGAAAAAAAAATAAAAAATTGGATACTTATAATTTTATTGCAGAAGGTAAAATTTTTTTTAAAAAAAAAGTTAAATACTCAGCTGGCAAAGGGTTAAAGAAAACCAGAGGGTAAAAGGAGAGGATAAAAATCAAGAATGTAAAAGGCGTACGGCATAATTAGTAACAGCAGGTACAGACCTTGCTCTTCTGCGACAAGGACAAGCCGTACGTTCAACTAACCTTGAGTCAGCACCCTCTAAGATTTTGTCAGCTTGGTCCCCTATCACTTCTTGCCTGAGATAGTACAGCATGCGGACACGCAGCAGGACCCTGGAGAGGAAGAGAAGAGAGGGGGTGAGGGGAGAAAATTCTTAACTTCAGAATTGTTTGCCAACAGTGGCTTTTGGCAGCTGCTGCTGTTCATCCATCATCCTGCCAAGGCTGATTAGCCATGCTGTATGGTAGGCTTGAAGCGTGACAGATGGTGGCATATAATCACCTCTGTGTGGTGCTTTCTGCTGGCTTCCAACGGGCCTGCCTGGCAACCGCTCACGCTGCACAGGGAGGGAGCAGGCTGGGCCCAACCCAGGCGCATTACATTTAGTCCTACCTAGTGCAGCTTGTGAAGTTCAGACACGTACTGCACCGCTGCCTCTGAAGTACTGGAGCAAGTTTGTAAACAACCGAGCAGATGGCTTTCAGTAACTGTTCTGCTTCATTATCTCATAAAATTTCCTCAGCTGCTGCCTTAATACCATTTTTGGAAGCACATCAGAAGTTGCAAGGATAAACGAGATCTATAATCTGTTTTTTTTTTTCTTTCCTCCTGCCTTTTTTTAAACCACTGAACAATAAACCCTCACAATGGGACGGTGGGTTTTTCGGATTATATAACTATTTGTTTTCTGTAAGGAAGCCAGTTTTATAGAGCTGTAACCACTCGCAAGCCCGTCCTTGCAGGAAGTCCGCACGGCCTGCCAGGTTTAACTGTATGTTGCACAGGGGAACGCGTCAATGTCACTTTGCAGGTGAACTTGAGGCGCTCTTTCAAGCGAATCCATTCAAAACTAGAGACTAGACTTCATTAACCGCACCCTTGTCAGACCTTCGACGGAGAAGTTCAAAAAGGGAAGGAGGGGTGATCTGGGACGTCAGCCGCTCGCTGCACCACAGCTACGCTTTATGGCACAGAGACATCTTTTCCCAGTTTAATAGGATGGCACAAAAAAAAAAAAAAAAAAAAAAAAACATGAAGACCACGTCGGTTTTTGGGTTTACACTTATGTTTAGGAGGTCAGACTTAAATAGAAGTCCCTTTATTTAATGTTTCATTAAAATTGCACCAGAAAATAACTTGCCGTAACAGAACCCTTTGGGTTGTCTACCTCGTGATAAACATTTCTACAGGAAAGACAAGAAGGACACACTACATACTACACATGGTAACCGCCATCATTGGGATTCTGCAGCTTGGAGACTGGAGCTTGCTGGGCATATAATTAATAGCTAGATGCCTTATTTCATAGACTAGCGAGGAGCCAGATGCTGAGGAGATTCTGCTTGAATGCAGGTCTGTGGGTTATGGCCGACTCATTTATCTATGCAGACATGCAGACTCACTAGGTGGGATTGGGAAGCATTAGCCATTCGTGGTCCTTGAGCTGAAACGTCATGGCTCTGCAGGTGGCAGGCCTTTTGGACAATACTTGTTATAGTTAATGAGGTGATAAAGATGCCCTTGCCTCAATACTTCAAGCTATATGGGAAAAAAAAGGTCACATATACAACCTGCCATAAGACTGCGGTGGTGGGATGTATGCGGATGAAAAAAAAAAACTGCAATCATTCTGGTTCATGTGTGGACTTTGGGGCACATTTATCTCATCTTAATAAGCCCTATAGCTGGCGGTGGATCCGCTGGAGGTATTTTGAGGCGCCTGCCTCTTCATAACTTCAGAGCATCCAATGCTGATTCTAAATGTAAAACAGCTTCTGAGCCGTCTTACATTTAGACCAATTTCTATGCCTAAAACAGGAGTATAAAATAATGAATGAGACAGGCCTGCCGGCCTTTCCCCCCCACACTCACTTTTTTTTTTTAGACTTGGCGTGAGCGGGGAATAAGTCGCAGATTGTGCCGCACCATGGCGTTAAGCTTAAAGTCATTTTCAGCAAATGTTATGCAAAAATTCACAACGCAAAAAGCATATTGCAAAAAAAGTGCATACTGCATCTTGCAAAGGTTTCCCCTATAGGAAGTCGAGTTGCCTTGTAACTCTTTCCTTTTCAAAGCACAAAAATGTTACAAAAGAGTATTGAAGCAAGGAGGGGGAAGAGTTACCAAAACTGAAAAAGCTCAGGAGTAATTTACAGAAACCAGAAACCTTTCATCTTCAAAAGGGTCTCTGACACATGAGATCTGGAAACTGTTGCTATGGCATACTTACCAACAAGTAAAAAGTACAAAAAAAATGTGGACATCTGAAGCCTGGAAACACCCACAAAACACCAACTTATGGGTGGACATTAGATTGATCGGGTCCAAATCTCAGTAGCCCCCGCTGATCAGCTATTTAAAGGGGTTGAACCTGGACATACCTCCATTTTCACCCAGGCAGCCCCCCTGACTTGAGCATCGGAGCAGTTCATTTTTGGAGATGCTCCGATGCTAGCCTCAGGGGGGCTGCCTGGGTGAAAATAAGGGTATGTCCGGGTTCAGCTCTGAACCCGGACAACCCCTTTAAAGGTTCACAAAATCAAATTGAGACAAAGCTGCAATACCCAGACCAGCCACTACTTAAAGTATGGCGTCCTGAGTACAAACAGTATCCAAACCAATGCAAAACCATGAAGAGGCTTCTTCAAACAGCTGATTGGCAGGGTTCTGAGAGCGGATCCCTGATCGAATATCGATGGCCTATTTTAAGGAAAGGCTATAAATTTTAAAAGGTTGGATAACCCCTGTAAGGTTTACATTGCATTGTAATAGCAATAGGCCATCATCTAAAAAAACAAAACAAACACAAAAGATAAACTGTGAAACCAACCTGAAAGTTCACACACTCCCTTACAGGAGCTCTGTTCGTCACACCAAACACTGACCTCTTTGTGGTCAGAGTGTGAATCACTGCCGTTTGCCTCTGGCGTGTGGTCACACCTTAGAAGAAAGCCACTTTCACTACTTACTTGTTACAGTGATGCTTCAGATGCTTTTTGTAGCTATCCTCCTGAAACAAGGTGTCTGGGTTGCAGCTTTGGAGCCAGTCTGCATGTTTGAGCACAGGCTGAGCATTCTGGCTTTTCACCTTCTTTCCTTTCCGTCCTCTGGGTACTGGGGCAGAGAGACCTATACGTGGGCACATTCATCGCAATGTCAAAACGGTGCAGATTTTAATAGAGAAGTGCCACAGTCACATCAGTCGAGCAGAGATGTTTGCAAATTTGGTGCAACTACCATTCAGTGCCAACCGTCTTCCAAAAATAATTCTATAACATGGCTGCTCATAGCAGTTAAAGGGAACCTGTCATCAACTTTATGCTGTCCATACTAAAAGGCAAAATAATGTAGAGACAAGTGAGTTGATTTCAGCGGTCTTTCATTTTAAGGTTAAAAGTAAGTGGTTGCCGAGAACCAACCTCACAGTCATTGCAGACTGGGCCTGGAAAAGAGTCCCGGCCACCTGAGAAGAGTCATGGTTATTCATGATCTCCTGCTCTCCCTGCCTACCTGCTGATGACCGACAGTCTTCTAACCTAGTTTTCTCTCTTTCTCTCTAGGAGAGAACTGCCAATCATCAGCAGATGGTGAGAGAGCAGAAGATTAGGAATAACCAGGACTCATCTCAGGTAGATTTGACTCCTTTCAAGGCCTGGGCTGCAAGGATTATGATGCTGGTTCTCGGCAACCACTTACTATTAGCTCATGAGTGACACACCGCTGAAATCAGAGACCTCAGTGAGGTCATCATAAAGTTGATGGCAGGTTTCCTTTAAATGGTTGACAACTTTGTGAGGCACAGACACAACATGCGCATCTGTGCTTGGCACCCAAACCAGAAAACAAAACTGGTGGCCAATTGTATGCTCCAGTGCTCCTTGGCCACCAGAAAAATTCTAAGAAACAAAAAAATGATCCAGGATAGAATGCTGGATAAGGGCTCATGCACACGACCATTTGCAAATTGCAGATCAGCGAAACAGATACCGGCCGTGTGCATGCCTCCATTTTTTGTTCAAACTCCTGTAGAAATATTCTATCTTCATCCACAAAACTGACAAGAATACGACATGCTCTACCTTTTTTATGGGTCCACAGAACGGACATACGGGGAATGAACTAAAATGAATGGGTCCGCATCCAATCCAGAAAAAAAGGAAATATGATGCGGACGGTTCAAACAGTCAAGTACATGAGCCCTAAGTTGCCAGTTTCCTCTTGCTGACCGCATGGCCAGGAGGTGTTTGAGTTCTCTATAAATTAGCACCTCCAGCACACCATCTCTATGTGTGTAATACTGGATCTCTGAGATAGGAAGCAGATTGGAGGTAGTCACTCATGGTCTGCCTCCTTTGTTGCCAAGCAACAGCGCAAACTCATATGGGCTACAACTTTGCAAACAGCTGGATTCAGACACTATCCTTAGAGACTCACTTGTTACCAGAGTTTTGTTTCAGTAGAGTACTAAGGACAAATTTAAAAAACAACTACTAAATAAACGTGACTGTAAGAAAGTGATTTAAAATGACATAAAAGTTAACATAATGGGTTAAGACATCTTATCACGGCATTCCTTGTGTAACCTACCAGAGTGGTTGACCAGAGCACGCGTCTGTCCATCCTCTGTTGGTGTAATGAGGTCCCAGATGAAACTTTTAATGTTCTCATCCCCTCTGTAATGATTCAGACAGTAGACCAGAATGGTACGGCAGATGGTTTCCACGTCTTGCTCGGAAAGTTGGCGCTTGAAACGGCCGTGGGAAAGAATATCTATCCAGCGGCCCCACCTAGCACAAAATTGAGAAGGTTCATACTGTGTGCCAAAGGACAAATGGCAATAAGAGCTGTATAAGAATTCAGACGCCTAATAGGTGATGACGTATGAGCTCAGAATTACATCTCTTCAGCAAGTGCTGAAAAGCAAATGTTAGACAGTTCTGCTTCGTCTATGTCACATGTAACATATCATGAACACACAGAACACAGATCAGAGGCCAAGAACATACCCATAGACCAGCAGATTCTTCTCAACCCTGAAGCATTCACTTCTTGCATAGCCATGAGACTTGTCCTGAGGCCTACGTGGTTTGATGTTGGGCTTGTCCTCAGAATCACTCTCCAAGTCAGAAAATTCCATGAGTTCATCTTCTTTTACTGCACTGTAAAGCCTGGTTTGTTTCCTTACACGTGGAGTATCAATTACCAGAGTGTTCTGCAAGGCAATTGAGAGCACAAATGAGGCATTTCGACCCATCATGTACTCTTTACACTAATGAACGTTGAAGACACTTACCCTTCCATTTAATACATCAAGATCGAGCTCTGCTTTCTTGGCCCATTTCTGCCAGAAATTAGGATCATCCAAAGATATATCTGTCCTGTTTCCAGAGGCAACAAAACTGGCCTGATAAAAAATGAACACACAGTTAGGGTACTTTCACACTTGCGGCAGAGGATTCCGGCAGGCAGTTCCGTCGCAGTAAATGCCTGCCGGATCCGTCAAAACGTATGCAAACTGATGGCATTTGTCAGACTGATCAGGATCCTGATCCGTCTGACAAATGCATTGAAATGCCGGATCCGTCTCTCCGGTGTCATCTGCAAAAACGGATGTGGCATTTATTATTTTTTTCACATTTTTTGTGGTCTGAGCATGCGCAGAACGCAAAAACTAATCCGTTTTGCCGGGACACTCGGGGCCAGATCTGGCATTAATGCATCTCAATGGGAAAAAATGTCGGGCAAGTGTTCCAGAATTTTGGACGGAGATAAAATCGTTGCATGCTGCGGTATTATCTCAGTCCTGAAAAGTTAAAAAGACTGAACTGAAAACATCCTGAACTAATTGCTCTCCATTCAGAATGCATTAGGATAAAACTGATCAGTTCTTTTCCGGTATTGAGCCCCTAGGACGGAACTCAATGCCGGAAAAGAACAACGCTAGTGTGAAAGTACCCTTAATATAACATACTAGATTACTGATATAAAACCAGCCTATAACAAAAACACAAACTAAAGCTCATTTACTATACAAGCACGGGTGACCTACATAGGCTGGGGCACCAGTCATGTGAAGATAAACCTCAGCCCATCTGAAAGGATAGCATACCTTTGCAAAGGTTGAGCCCTTTCCTTCAGACTCTATAGTGATGGTGTGAGTTCTTCTGGAAAGAATTTGATCAATGTCCTCTTCACAGAACTTGGAGCCTTCATCTTCTTCATCCATCAGTGCGCCATATGCCCCTTTCCGTAGTAGGTCTTCTATTTCCTTCTTAGAAAGCTGTTGTACCTGCAGGTAACGAGGAAACCATTTAGTTATGCTCCATATGCAACCACGTTCATTTGGTAAGCCCTGTGCATCTCATGTAGACAATTAGCAAACTATTTCATGGCGGTGGAGGTTTCTTCTTTTTGTCAAGCCATTACCAGTTACTCTGCAGACAGGCATCTTTGTATTTTATAGAGATGCTTCTCAGCTCCTCACAGGTTGATCAAATCTCAAACGGCACAAAATACACATTCAAATAAAAAAATTGTCAAACGGGATCCAGAAAAAGGACAGTAGACTTACCCCATTTGTTGCATTTTCCCTTCCGCTCATTGACTGCAACACAGCCTTGTCCAAGCCAAGTTTAAGACTGGCCTTATCAAACATTTCACGTTCATAGGAATTCCTTGTGATCAGCCGGTAAATTTTCACGGATTTACTCTGCCCAATGCGGTGGCAACGTGCCTGTGCCTACAGAAATGTACCAATAAAACAAAGTCACGATCTCTGGCAATTATTTATGAGGCTCCACAGCATTGTTCAAAGCATGTCATAGTCATTATTCGTGTCAACCTTAGGCCTCCACATAACAGACACAATAGGCCAACACTGCAGTATTTACTGAATGTTTCAGAATTTTTTTTTTTTTTTGGCACTCGAAAAATCTTAAGTGTTAAAATGTCTAATAGTTTGAGAACTACGGAATTCTAACACACTTATCCTTTCTTCTCAAATTGGTTTGTCTTCGGGTCAGTTCACTTTTGTGTTCAGAGCCTCCATTGTGCTGTTGCCCTTTCTAATATTTTTCGGCAGCAAGAATAACCCAATAAGCAACGACATTTGTGCCATCCAAAATACAGGAACCTGACAGACCCTATTTAAGTCCAAGGTGTCCATTGGGATTTGGCAGTATTGTTTCAAAATGGATCCTGCATAACTTTCATGGCTTTGTTATAAACAGCGGTCATAGCGCCTGAGGGCCCGTTCAACACAGCAGATTGACCAATTTGGACGCCGCAGACCTGGGGTGGCTTAGCTGCATTGAATGGAGCTATATCACGAGTGGACACCCACCGCAGCTCCAAGTGGAGGCTGTCTGCACACCATGTTAAGAAGGGACATGTTCCTTTTTGACATGATTGCAGCTTTGAACTGCTGGTCCACGAACACACTACATGACTACCGACAGAATTTTGGCCCTTAAAGTTCAAAACAGGGGAGCATTCTTTAGTGTTCTTTAGGCGAACTTAACTTGATATATGATAATCAAGATCTACATGTCAAGGAATATACATCCAGAACACTTGTCCATGCTTGAGATCATCAACCAGACACAAAAAAAGATATACATCTTCAAAAAGGAAACTAGTAATACAGAAGAAACCACTCTTACCTGAAGGTCATTCTGGGGGTTCCAGTCAGAATCAAAGATAATGCAAGTATCAGCAGCAGTTAAATTAATGCCCAGACCTCCTGCCCTCGTACACAGCAGGAACACAAACCTATCAGAGTCAGGCTTGGAGAACCTGTCAATAGCAGCCTGGCGCAGGTTGCCTCTCACTCTGCCATCAATTCTCTCATAGGGGTATCTGGAAAAAAAAAAAGAAGAAAGGGTTATCATCGAGACCAGTTCTTCAATTTACTCTATTTACTTAAAACAACCGCCAGCTGCATCCTCCTCGAAAAAGGTTGATGTATTTCAACGGCAAACTTGTGAACGGAATTGAAATGAGGCCTGCTGCTTGCCTGCCTCGTGGCTGCCTGCTCGGCGGCGCGGGGGTCAGTCTAGCCCCGCTGCTACAAGTCACGTTTGCCATTCAGAATGAATCCGGGCCTGCTCTGGGAATTCAGTCTCGATCAATAAATGTCGGTGATATGAAACAGACAGTAAATGCAGTTTGCTTTTCATTTTAAAACCATATGGCTCAGCCTACTTCCTAATTCCAGGCACAAGTAGAGCGATACAACGTGGAGGAGACAGCCATGAGAGCAACCACAGACAGACATCGCAAACTTTCTCTGTGACAAATCTGCAAACAGACCACGCACTTCATCTTTCCGCTTGCACGAATATTCACCTGCGTTGGATGAGGTAGTCTTCCAGAATGTCCAAGCAACGCACCATCTGGGAGAAGATGAGCACCCTGTGGCCACCAGCCTTCAGTTTTGGCAGCAGCTTGTCAATCAGAACTAGTTTGCCAGCGCCCTGGATCATAGCCTGGAGCGGAAAATCTGGAAGGTCACCACTGTGTGCTTCTCTAAACTCTTCCAAAATTTTCTCTTCAGCACCTGTGAAGATGTAGAGACTAAAAGGTAAATGGGAGCGCGGGATGTGCAGAACCTCAGTAAAAGTGGAAGTGATAATATATCCCAGAGAACGGCAGGACATCTATTTGCATTTAGAAAGAAAACGGTTAACAGCAGAATACATTAGATAAGACCTGTCACCACTTCTGATGAGTCTGTTTTAGAAAATACCTGTACTCTCCGTATAAAAAAAAAAGTTGCTGCAGAATTGTTATTTTATACTATTCCTCTGTAATTCCTCTTAGAAAATTGTGAATACATCTACAACTGGGCATTTCCATTCCCCTTGTCGGGGGGGTGGGGGGGGGGGGGGGGGGTGGGGGTTGGGTTCCCTAGACAATCTGAAACAGTCAACACTGATTGGACAGTGTCACAGTGTGAAGGGACCCCCCACACTGGTGATGCCTACAGACGTCCTTTCATGTATTTATACATTTCTAGGAGGCATAACTGTACAACACAGGGCTATAAGAAAAGATGCTCCAGAACGCTGCTTTCATGGTGAAAGGAATGAGACACTAAGGCTAATAATAGATGTGGCTTCTTTGTCTATACAGATCATTTTTCAACAGTCATCTTATTATCATCACCGGTAAGATTACAATGACAGACATCACACACACACACATATATATATATATATATATATATATATATATATATTTATTTATTTTTTTATTTATTTTTTATTTTTGAGGGTTCATGCACACAACCACATGCATTGCAGAACAGACATACGGAAACGTAATGCACACAGTAACTTCCGAAAGAAAATACGATTGTGTACATGAGCCCTTAGAGAGAGAGATATAACCCAGGATCCACCATTCACAATAGGTGATATCGCAGCTTCTCTTCTCCCTCCTGACCTCTGCACAGGTCGCCTGCCTAGAAAACTCTCCCACAGAAGTTTACGAGTCTTCTCCAGCCTACTGTGTCTACGGCCCATGGTATCTCTAAATGCTGTTAACACCACCTCAGGCAAGATGGCCGCCCCCATATTCATGTTCAGAAAATAGAATAAAAATAAAATAAAATAATCAGAAAATAAAATCAGATTGGAAAAAAAGATTGTGTGTCACTATCTGGGTTTAACTTGTAGCAAAAAATTACAGGCGACAAATTCCCTTTAAGATACTTAGAAATCGTGTCGATCCGTTAACTCTTTAATGGCATCATACACAGCTCAACCCACAGAAAAATCCTGATAAAGCAGGCGCACTCTATGAATGCTAATTGATGGATGACTCTGGAAACAGGATGTGACGAGAATTATTTGGCTATCCCTCTGACAAACAAGAGACACTGCTATAAGGCAAGCCATATCATAAATGGGCTCGCGGTCCAAGGGGAGAAAATGCAAGCGGGGCCTGGAGGAAATGGCGAGCCAGCAAAGCTCCAAAACACACGGCACATGCAGCTCCTGACTGAGTCAGCAGCAAGGGGCCCGGGGCAAACTGCCCAGGATGAAATCCGCCCCCACGAGTGACAGCCCTGTCGAAAAATGTTATTGTGAGTGAGAGTCATCGCCTAAGGGAAAAGGAAATAGGGGGCTGGAGGACGCTGCACATCAATCACCGCAGGTTACCAGGTTGTAATTAAATATAATTTGCAAACAGTTTCACGAGGGGGTTAGGTGAAAATGCAGATGCGCTCTCAAAGAGACAGAAGGCGACATTTTCCCACCTCTCGGCAAAAGGTTCTTTGCAATCTATTGAAACATCCCAGCATGCACAACACACTGCATACATCTACAGTAAAGCAAAGAATAAAATAAAATAAAAAATACAACGTATAAGGGTCCATTCACACGGATCCACACTACACCCGGCCGGCACCCCCATAGAAGTGCCTATTCTTGTCCGCAATTGCGAACAAGAATAGGACATGTTCTATTTATTTTTCCCAGAGTTGCAGACCGGAACATCGGGGGGCTCCGGAAATGCGGATGCAGAAAGCACAGAGTGTCGATTTCGTCCCCATAGAGAATGAATGGGTCCGCACCCGTTCCACAATTTTGCAGACCCATTTGCGGACGTGTGAATGGAGCCTAAAGCACATGCCTTCCATAGGTTATACATATAAACCATAAACTATGTTGGTCCGTCAGAGTATTTCAAATCGTAGAGTTACTTCTACATAAAAAGATTCAATACGTCTCATTATTTTACTTTTCTTCCTTTCAAAGGAAGTTCCTGGTGCCATGAGTTTCCAGCAGTGGGTGAACGCTGGGGTCGCTATGTCAAGTAAGGGGATATTTGGTTATACACTGCTAAGGAGCATGACAACGTCTTTGTATATAAGGGTACGTTCGCACAGAAGAAATTTCACTTAGAACTCGGCACCTGTTACTTCCAATAGGAATCTGTGTTTACGGTTCATAGGCAAAAACTGCGTTGAGTTTACCCACATGTGGATCAGCCCCACTGTATACTGCTAATCCGTGTGCTGACCCACAGCAGGGCAAACTCCGCAAAAATCTAGGGCCTGCCTCATATTTCTGCCACCGATTCCATGCCATGTGAACACACCCTAAGGCCTCCTGCACACAACCATATGGCTTTTTCAGTGTTTTGCGGTCCGTTTTTTACAGAACAGTTGTTCCGTTTTTTTGTTTCTGTTCAGTTTTTCCGTATGGCATATACAGTATACAGTAATTACATAGATAAAATTGGTCTGGGCATAACATTTTCAATAGATGGTTCCGCAAAAAACTGAATTCCCGTATGTGTTCTTTTTTTGCGGACCCATTGACTTGAATGGAGCCACGGAACGTGATTTGCGGGCAATAATAGGACATTATCTTTAAACGGAACGGAAAAACGGAAACGGAATGCATACGGAGTACATTTTTTTTCACCCACACACGGTCAGTGGAAAACCACTGATGTCTCAGCAAGAGCATTAAGATCAATGGGTTCTGTGAAAAACGGAAATGTGAACCAGGCCCAAATAGGAATCCATAAGATACTATTCACACTACATATCTGTAGGTTTTGCTTCACCAAGAACAGGTAATGCTGTGCCGAGGATGTGAAGATCTGCATCCTTCTTGTGCATCAAAGTCAAACGCTGCCATTACAGTGACGCTTAGTCAGCAAAAGCTGGAATTAATGAGCCCATCTACAACCTTATTCACCTTACATTAGCAAGAGGGGAAGAAAAGTAACTGGCAAAGGAACAAGACTTAAACCTCATTGGTTGTAAACAGTAATCTGGGGGGTTTGTAACTATCAACCAGAGAGAAATAATAATCAATGGGGTCGTCTCACAAATCAAGTGAATGATGATCCATCCATTACTTGGACAGTTTAAGTCTGCAAAGCCACCGTTTGTTAGCAGCTAGCAAATCTGGCTCATAGGAGGAGTCCTAAGAGAGGGTCCCCTCTGTGAAAGTCCATATGCCCTAATAGGTCATTTGGGGCCACATCTTTAATAAATTGCTGCTTAGAAAGAACAGAACATCAAAAATATTCCTGCATAATCCACAGTTCACTGGAAACCACCATAAAACACAACTTATCAACATGAGGCTTCTTAGGCTACTTTCACACTCGCGTTTTGGCTTTCCGTTTGCGAGATCCGTTCAGGGCTCTCAAAAGCAATCCAAAACGGATCAGTTTTGGCCTAATGCATTCGGAACGGAAAAGGATCTGCTCAGAATGCATCAGTTTGCCTCCGTTCAGTCTCCATTCCGCTCTAGAGGCGGACACCAAAACACCGCCTGCAGCGTTTTGTTGTCCACCTGACGAAGTGGAGCCAAACTGACACAATAGAAAACGGATCCATCCCCATTGAATTTCAAAGGTGTTCAAGACGGATTAGTCATGGCTATAGAAGACATAATACAACCATAATACATGATGGATGCATGTGGTTGTATTATTGTAACGGAAGCGTTTTTGCAGATCCATAACGGTTCCGCAAAAAACGCTAGTGTGAAAGCAGCCTTAGCCAACAACCGACCACCACGAATCGATGGCACCTACAGTTCACCAGCCACTCACCATTAATAAGGTAGGGATGGTTGCAGCATTTTCTCAACTCCATCATAGTGTTTAGAAGATTGGGAACATTTGCATGTCCTCCACCACCTCCTTTGGAGAGGAAGGCAAAGTTTTTCTCCAGGATGGCTCTGTAATATTTCTTCTGAATATTTGTCAGCTCTACTTCTATGATAGTTTCTTCCTTAGGGGCCAAGTTCTTCTCCACATCTTCTTTGAGACGTCTTAACATCATTGGTTTCAAGATAGCTTGAAGTTTTTGTACCTAGCGACATGAGAAAGTTAAATAATCAGTCATTTTCATGAAGATAATCCAGAAGTGCTTGCCTTTGGAAATGCCAAGACTGGCTGCCTTGTCTCGTACCTGTTCTTCGGTTTTCAGATCGCCAAACTCTTGCATGAAGTTGCTCTCTGAAGGGAAGCGTTCTGGTTCTAGGAAATTCAGCAGGCTGAAAAGCTCCTCCACAGTGTTTTGCAAAGGGGTCCCTGTTAGCAGCACTTTGTGTTCCTGAAAGCAGTGAGGGATGGATGAGGGTGAGAGGAAAGGCAGATACTTTAAGGTAAAGACAGTCATGGTATGTTCACATGGTTAAAATCTGCCTCTGATGCAGCAGCAGAAAACAGGCATTTTTTCACATTTTTTCCTCACTGACTTTAAAGGGGTTGTCGCACCTCCAACATTGGTGGCATATCGCTAGGATATGCCTCCAATGTCAACCAGGTGTAGGTCCCACACCTTCTCTACAACAGGGCACCCACAGTAAAAGGAAAGCGCACCGCGCATACACAATGGCCCTATATTTTTTTCCATGGGAGTGCTGAAAATAGCCGAGATGCACACTTGGTTTTTTTCGAAAGTTTCACAGACGTGAATGGAGAGCACACCGAGCAAGCAGCGTCACCACCCGACAGAACTGACTAAAATAACAGAGCCAGCACTGGGCTATTTTCAGCTCTCCCATAGAAATGAATGAAGGGCTGCTGCGCATGCGCGGTGTGCTCCTGTTCTCTTTGTGAGCTCCATCCTAGAGATAAGTCCCACCACTAGGACCCGCCCCTATATGACATTGGTAGCATACCCTAGCGATATGCCACCAAATTTTAGGAGGCGAGACAATTCCTTAAATGTTACAAACTCCATCTTGTGCAGTGTGTAAAAATGTTACAATATTTTTTTCAGTAGCAGATTTAAAAAACACTTGACATGTGAGACGTTACTACTTATAAGCAAATTTTAATTGTGGATTTCACAGAAGTCAATGGGGATGCAGAGAAACCTGTACCAAAAACTCTTGTAAAAGCTTTTAAAACAACCACCAAATTACAAATCTGCCGCCAAAAACAACCTGTTATTAGCAACAGATTTTTGTGCTGTGGACATACCCCTAAAGGGGTTTTCTGGATTCAGGGCCGATCTTGGAAACACGCCGCTCTTTATTTGTAGCCTACGAGCATTTCCTTGCTCTGATACTCCCCCCTTTCGTCACGTTGCAATCACACAGCGCAAGGATGTGTTTTCACTGTGCTAGTGACGTACTGGGCTTCTCCTCACTATGGTAAGCAGAGACTTCCGCCCCAGCACTGAGCTCTGTGACGTCACCATCACAGATGGGTGTTCTCTAGCGCTGCTGGGGGCTACTCTGCATAGTACCCGCCTCCAAAAGAGCCTTCTGCAGCGTTAGAGAACACCCATCTGTGCCGGGGACGTCACCGGGCTCAGTGCTGGATGGAAGTCTCGGCTTACCATAGCCCGGTATGTCACCAGCACAGTGTAAAAACATCCTTACGTGATCGCAGCGTGCCAAGGGGGAGCATCGGAGCAAGGAAATGCTCGTATGCTCCACTCACATGTAGACTAGAAATAAAGAGCAGTATATTACCAAGATCTGCCCTGAACCCGGAAAACCCCTTTAGTGGGCTTCACTACCGCACAAAACACGGCTATCAGTCCCAGTTTAGAGGTGGGTAAAACTAAAAAAGTTGCAGATAAAACGGATGCAAAGATAATGATAACGGCATAGCATGCCTTGGTTTATTACCCAGCTGGAAGTAAATATAAAGGGGGTGCATTAAAGGCTATTGCTGCAAGCCCATCACACAAGGAACTGTCTAATGATGTTAGAATGGATCCAGAATTACACGCTGATCCCATAAATGTATGTTATATAGCTTTCCACTGAAAAAGGAAAACTAGATGTGGAAAACATGTTACTCGCCAGCTGGGAGGTGCACACTTTAATAGCTGGGCAGCCGCAATCTACTTCTGTCTGCTATAACCCTCAATGCAGCGCCGAATCCAAATCCACAAATACATGGTAGGAAAAAGACATTTCTCCCAGTCTAATACTTCAAGAACAGATGCTAGTTAGAACTTTAGCTTCAGAGGCCGGCAGTGCTGATTCAGCAGTGACACGTGGCACCTCCTGTCACTTACAAGATGCGTTTGTATAAAGGACTGAGGCAGCAGAAACATCTACAGAGGCATTCCAAGGTGGACTAAGGAGTTACATGGCGATATAGATCAGAAAAAAGAACTATAGACATCGCAACGCCGACCAAGGAACAGCCACCATATCGGTATGAACGACTCACCAAATCCATCATCTTTAGCCCTTCCAAAAGCTTGCAGTTCCTGTTCTTCAGCCGATGAGCCTCGTCAATGACTACACAACGCCAGTGAATGTTTCTCAGTTCAGGGCAGTCGGTGAGAATCATTTCAAATGTAGTAATGATGGCATGGAACCGGTAGGCATTTTTTATTGCTCGTCCCTGGTTTCAGAAAGAGTGGGGAGAAGGAAAAAAGTTCTATGAAGGTTCCTCATAATTATATATTTTACCAATACACAGCACAGAAATAATAAACACGTTGACAATGTCTTAAAGGGATTGCTGTGTCTTCCAGATTTTACTTTCTTTTTTAAATAATAATAGGCAGCATTAACTGTGGATAAATCCACGCTCACCCGCTCCCTGCCACACTGTTCTGGGTCTCTGGCTTTCCCCCAATTGTGACATGTCCACAAGCAGGACATCACTGCTGGGTCATGTTCCATCTGGGGACATGTCAATGCTGAGGCCAATCATTGATTGCAGCAGCGCATGTGACCCCATCATTCATGCTGAAGTTTAAGGACATGGACCAAAAGTCCAGTGAAGAGCGTCCGACAGCCAAGGAGCCGGAATAGAGCGGCGGGGAACAGGCAACTATGGCTTTCTTCCCAGGTTACCGCTGGCAGGTCTACTCCTTTAAAGCTGGTGCCCGACGATCTTGAATATAAGAATAATTTCTAAAGTATGGTTTCCAACCACCTGCAGTAAAATTAGATGCTGCAGATAAGCCAGCTTCAAGCAAATTGCTACTTTCCAGCTGCCATTAACTCTAAGCATCCAATAAAGAGACCGAGCAAGGTGGCGGCTGTAGTTCGGGAACAGCTGGAATGTTAAACACGTGCCCATCAAGTAATTCAAAAGGATTGACTACTAAGCAGAGACTACAGCAAGCAAGAAACTGCTAAAAATACAAGCACATGTTCCTTGTAATAAATCAGCCCTTCTAAAAATATACAAGGCCAAGGCATTCATTTACTACAGCAAGGACCTTGTTCCTACTTATTTCTGGGGAACAAATTGTGGCTCTTTTCACCACAGCTCTCCCCGTTGTCTAGGGAGCAGTATAATCTTCTCGAGGTTGCATCTCTTATGGCTTTCATCCATCGTTATGTCGACTTGCACAGACAAAACCAGTTGATCTGAACACAAACCATTATCCATGTCCTTTCAACTTTCTGAAGAAGAGTGGAACCATGTATGGGGTTACATTGTACGCAAGGTGAAAGATAACACAGGCTGACGTGAGCGATGAAATCAACACCTTTTGAAATCAAATCTAACAGAAAACGTGTGTTCGGGACCCACCTGTGCATCTTTAAAGTACATTTCATAGAGTTGTATGGTTTTCCTGCTTGCTTGGCTTCCATGATAAACAATCACATTCAGCTCTGTCCATGTGCGAAATTCTCTCTCCCAATTTGGGATTGTAGAGAGTGGAGCAATGACCAAGAATGGGCCGTGGATACCCTTTAAGTAGATCTCGTACAGGAAGGTGATCGACTGGATGGTTTTACCCAAGCCCATTTCATCAGCCAAGATGCAGTTCCGTCTGACGATAAGAAAGCAAAAATGAAACTTGCACATACCGTAAGTACATGAAGTGATGCACAGACTTGGGATTGGGTTGGGGGATTTATTTATCTAGATTGGCATTTCATTTGGAAGTTTTCATCTCCATTGAGCTTGAGAGCGCCAAATTTATTAAAGGCCCTATGCAGGCGAGCGTTTGTCACGCTGCGAGTCTGCAGCGCAGCTCCCGGCCTGACCTCCCGGCACTGACGGGGGTCACATAGCATTATATTGATTTATGATGCTATGTAACCCTTACAGTTCTGGAATGTATTGGATAACACTGGCAGCGTTATGTCAGTGTCATCTAATAAATTCCAGAACTGTAAGGGTTACATAGCATCATAAATCAATATAATGCTATGTGTCCCCCAGGCCGGAAGCTGCGCTGTGGACTCCCGGCGTGACAAACACTTGTCTGCAAGGGGCCTAAGCAGAGCAGACCTCGGCATAAATTATGAGCTGGACCGCGGGAGGCTATGCCCTTCCTGCTAGTCCCTGCCAACTGTAAAGAAAAGTGCTAAGTGTTGCATAAAACCCCCCAAAGTTGCACCGCAAATGATGTTTGCGCAAAAATAGGCTAATTTGTCGTGCCACTTTTTTGGCACACTGGGGTTCATAAATTGTATGCCAACAAATTCTGATTACATTTCAAGCCAAACCCATACAGTAAGGAACAGAGCAGTACTCTTTCATGTAGGGCTGTGATGGCTAACCTCCGGCACTCCAGCTGTGGTAAAACTACAACTCCCAAGATGTACACACTTGCTCGGCTGTTCTCAGAACTTCATAGAAATGAATGGAGCATGTTGGGAGTTGTAGTTTCACAAAAGTTGGAGTGCCGAAGGTTAGCAGTCACGTATTTAGGATATGCTGGAATCCAGTTCTACATAGCCTGCCACCCTCTGAGATAAATTTTGGGCACAGTTTCCGTAAACCATGCAAGGTTTGCGTTCGTATTGAAGGCATAAAAAATTCCCGTTGCATGGGCTGGCCACCAAGTTGCAAGACTCCAGCTGTTGCTGAACCCAAAAGGGTTAAAGGCAAGTCACAGACCAGAAATATGCAAGAGCAAAGAGACCTGGTTCCAGGAACCAGTCATACCCCGCACATATATTATGGCCCAGTTTATTACTGTACGGCGGCTAAACGCTGCTTCCAGCTTGGAAAGTATGCCTCATCTTTCAGCAGCTGGAGCGGAGCAGAAGCAACGTATGAGTAAAACCAGCGATGATGTAGTGTTGCTATGATTCAGTGTTTCTGTCCGCGGCAGAACATTCCCATCACGTGCCTGTTAACAGGCTAGGAGATTCCCAAAGAAGCTGCTGATCAACATGACCCTAAAGATCCAGGCAGGGGTTAACCTCGCCATATATCGGAATAATGCAGCGTCTAAACATTTTCCAGAGTGCCCGAGCCTGTAAAAGATCTGAGCGCAGTAAAATATGGTTTTCCACATTTTTTTTTTTTATAGAGTATAAACCTTCGTCCTGAGATGCCAATAAAAATTTGCAAGGTTAAACTGTGCCATGAAACAAAGCCATTAAAGTTTAGTAAAGCTACCGCTAGGAGAGTGGGAAAAACACTTACGTGTTGTACCAATTGAACAGCAGCCAGTTCACTCCCTCCAACTGGTATTCCCTGAGACTGTTATTGTTTTTGTACTCCCTGGAACTCTCCGATTTCTTCCACTCGTCGGCAGGAGGTCGCTCCTGTTTCAAATGCAGTAAATCCCATTAGTGGTTTTCCGAAAGACCACATAACTGAGCTATTTTCAAATAAAAACACTGCTCGGCGGTGCCAATTCTTACCACGCGTTCGGTTTTTGGCTCCCTGCTCTGGAGTCTCTCGAATTCTTCAATCTTTGCTGGATCCAAGTCCTGCTTCAGCTCCCATGTACTGTCCTCGTAGGCAAGGGAACACCACTTCACCAGGTAATGAGTCATGGGCTTCGGGGGTGGGAAACAGGAGGATTGTTAGAATTTACAGGAAAAATAGACCGCTCTCTTCTTCTGGACAGCTCCATTTTCAAAGGAGAAGTCACTTTTGATTATCCAGAGGAACCTTTATTAGGATTTCATCATTTGTCCCAATTATTTTTCCTATTGCCTTGGACCTGTCGCAATTCCCCCCCTCCCCAAAAACGTTCATGGAGACACAATAGAAGCTACTGCTGAGGTAATAAGTGGGGAACAACTCAAGGTCAGTTTTTCAGCTGTCCAAGGTATGGAGTCCTGGGCCTTAGCTGAGAGTTGTATGGAATAAAAAGGTCTTGGTGTCTGATATTGCAGCTTGCATCTGTCACCTTACTTGACTTGGCTCTTCTAGAAACTATTTGCATTCCCCATTTAATAACAGTTCTATTTTTATGACTTTATGTTGCGCCATTCCTTTATTATTCCTGCTAGCAGTTTGCAATGAAGGTCCAGAGGGGGCGTGTCCCTGCACTGGCTGCACTGAATGGATAGGGTCAGCCGATGCAGGGACACCTCGCCAGCTGGCAACACCCACCTGGACCTTCATTGCAAACTGCTACTAATTCATTCCGAACTTCTAGCAGGAATAAAGGAACCCAAGAACATCGAGTCATAAGAATAGATGCTCCAGAATTGCTATTACATGGGAAAGCAATTAGTTACTAAAATAGACGAGTCAGGAGCGGTGATGGGTCCACTTTAATGGCATCAAACTGCAATACCAGACAGGGCTCCCAGCTAAGAATGCAGCCATGTCCTTCTCATTTCATACAGTACTTTAAGGATTACTTTAGAGCAGGGGTAGGCAACCTCCGGCACTCCAGCTGTTGTGAAACTACAACTCCCAGCATGCATTCTTGATCTGCTCCTCTCAGAACTCTCATAGAAATGAATGGAGCATGCTGGGAATTGTAGTCTCGGAACAGCTGGAGTGCCGCAGGTTGCTGATCCCTGCTCTAGAGGATTTCAGAATGTTCTCTTCAAACTATGTAAAGTTCAATATCTTAGAGTAGGGATGCCCAACCTGCTGCCCTCCAGCTGTTGCAAAACTACAACTCCCAGCATGCCCTGACAGCCTACCGCTATCAGGGCATGTTGGGAGTTGTAGTTTTGCAACAGCTGGAGGGCCACAGGTTGGGCATGCCTGCCTTAGGGCTATATGAACAATATGGCTGATACGATGGCAGACTGGGTCACAAATTGGCCTGCAAACCGATAGGACACAAGGGGACATTACCGACTGCAAATATCTGCTACGAGAGAATATAATCAGCACCAGCACAAAATGGGCCACCTACAACTAAAACCAGAAAGTGACACATTGCTTTCTTAATCAGTTTTTATTTTCTGATTTTTAACTATTTTCTGAACATGATTATGGGGGCGGCCATCTTGCCCAAGGAACAGTTAACAGCAGTTTACTGCTTTACAGCAGCCAAATGGCCATACACAATAGTCAGGAGGGGACCTCATTTACTTCTATGTGAGAGTTTTCTAGACAAGCTCTGTAACCTGAGCAGAGGTCATTGTACAGGGAGGGGCAGGAGCAGTGCTGGGACATGGTGGATTCTGCGTTACCTGTCATTGTAATCCTGCCTGTAATGGCAATCAAAGGACTACTGACAACGGATCTCTACAGAACAAAAATTGCTGCCATATTATTAGGCTTAGGAGCCAGTGCAATAACTGGATATTTTATATACATATGGTTATGGTGGCATGGTAATTGGGGGGAAATCACCAAACAGTAAAAATAAAAATTGTTTAACATAAAACCTTGATTTAAACAAGCACACATTCCCTTGAAACCCCCCCCCCCCCCCCCTGTATTCTGGAACTGGTAGAGGTCTAATACAATCCTGCTCTGAGGATATTCTAAGGGGGAGATTTATCAAAAAAGAGTGTAAAGTAGAACTGGCTTAGTTGCCCATAGCAACCAATCAGATTCCACCTTTCATTTTCCAAAGGAGCTGTGAAAAACAAAAAGGTGGAATCTGATGGGTTGCTATAGGCGACAGCCAGTTCTACTTTAACCCCGTTTTGATAAATCTCCCCCCATGTGTATGCGCTTATATTTCCTCATTTCTTCCTCGATTACACTTATAATGTGGTTAAAAGATTTCAAGGAATATTTAAAAGTATATATATCTATCTATATCTTTAAAACCACTTACCTCTCCCTTCTCATCTGTGCTGTTGGAGACGTCAAGTATCCGATCAACTTCCACATAGTCCGGATTAAACAGATCATCTTCAATCTGTTGACAAACAGGAAAATCAGCGTCTTATTTCCAGGGCTCCTCAGGGAAAACCTCTCTCCACCAAGGACGCATTTGTGCCAATAGGGTCACAGAAACACGGAAATCCGACTCAACAGCCTCAAACATGCTAATTGAAATACTACAATTCTGCAGGATTGCTCCCCGTGAGGGTAAGAGACTCCTCAGACTTTGTTAACCGGGCCTCTTAATTACTGTGTGAAACCTTTTACAGCAGGAGAAAGTTGAAGAATATTTTAAATGAAGTGTGAAATTACAATTCACTAATGAGCAATCGAAAAGGGCTTATAGCTAACACCGTTTCTCAAAAACTACAGCTCGCAAGAGCGCCGCTTAAGTGCTGGTGTTAGGTTAACCCCTCTCCTGCCAGCTTATAAAAATAAGACATTTGTCAATGGGGGACGGATCCGTTTTCTATTGTGTCAGAGAAAACTGATCCGTTTTCATTTACTTGCATTGTGGGTCATGACGTTTTGCTCCGCATCCCAGGACGGAAAGCAAACCGCGGCATGCTGCAGTTTGCTCTCTGGTATGAGAACGGAACGGAATGCATTTTGGAGCACTCCGTTCTGCTCAGTTACGTTTTGTTCCTATTGACAATGAAGGGGGACAAAACGGAAGCTTTTTTTTTCCGGTATTGAGACCCCATGACGGATCTCAATACCGGAAAATAGAAACGCTACTGTGAAAGTAGCCTAATTTGACCGTCATCAGTTATAAAACAATAACCCCACTGAAGCCCCTTTAAAGAGGATGCATCAGCTTTGTTAGGTCAGTTTTTGGAAATTCAGAATGAAATGATCATTCTGGAGCATCTTTTCCTAGAACGCTGCGCTGTGATGTTCCTGTTATTCCTCCGCGAAATGCATGTCTAAATTGACCACCAGGCACCACCATATCCCCTTGTCAATAGGGTGCGTCCTCGAACACTTTCAGCACAGATGGGACAAGATCAGACTGTGCACCATTTATTTCATACATTTCCAGGAGGAATAATAGAGGAAAATCACAAGTTGGTGTTCTAAGAAAGGAAGAAAAGGTCAGGAAAGCCAACAGGGAATCTTTTCACTTTCTGTAACTCTAGTAATAGAAGGCATTCATTATGGGCACAATCCCTTTAAAGGGCATCTGTCAGCAAATTTGTACCTATGACACTGTCTGACCTGTCACATGTGCACTTGGCAGCTGAAGACATCTGTGTTGGTCCCATGTTCATATGTGCCCATATTGCTGAGAAAAATGTTTTAATATATACAAATGAGCCTCTAGGAGCAATGCGGGCATTGCCCTTAATTGTAGAGATTCTGTGCTCTGAAACGGCCATGCCCTCTCCGCTTTGATGGACAGGGCCAGGCAGTGTAAATGTGAGTGTCAAAACGTAGACTGTAGCAGATGCAGAAAGAGCGGAGCCTCTAGGTGTAAGGAAAACGCCCCCGTTGCTCCTAGAGGCTAATTTGCATATAATAAAACTAAATTTTTCTCAGCAATACGGGCACATATGAACATGGGCCCAACACAGTTGCCTTCAGCTGCCAATCGCACATGTAACAGGTCAGCCAGTTTCATAGGTACAAATCTGCTGATAAATGCCCTTTAAATACCTCCATCTCCACATCAAATATTCTTATGGTCTTAAAACTAGACAAGACAGCAAGAAGCACCACCACATTTATCACTGCGTCTCACTGTGTGATGGCTTTGGCGCATCCTGCACCATGTTGGACACTCTTCACTTGGTTGGTTTCCTTCAGGCCAGTACTTTGCACCTAAAGTATGGTTACCGCCATTAATATCTCTGGAGCATTTTAAGATTTGGCTACGCCATTATCCCCTTTTCAAAACAGATTCGCAAGGTGAAAAACGTTTCTAAAAACACAAAACGTGGCACCCGGCATGGTTTTTTTTGGGCACACATTAAGCCAGAAGTATGGCGCATTTTGCTTAATAAACCCACCAGGTCTTCATATGCACCTCCTATAAACACATTCTGGAGAAAAATATTAAATCGTAAAAAAAAAAAAAAGATTATTTTTTTTAACAGCAGTTAATTCATTCAGGATAACGGGCCGGAAGGCTTCTGACAGCATGGAAACTGCTGGGCTAATTTTAGATTTTTCTCCCGCAAAAAAAACTATATTTTTAAGGCCCTGCCTATTACATTACTAAACTTGAGTATTATACGTCTTGGGCAGATAGAGGGAAACATTGCAGGCTTTCATCCGTCTGACCCTTGCTCTAGCTCTGCATACAGATCTAAGTGAAATTAAATTGGTGATCAGAAGCTTAGTCCCATGTGGGTAATTGTCCAAATCGGAGAAGGACAGCCACAATCCTCTGCATAATTAGCTCTTGGAGAGATATGACCAGAATATGCATGAGTGGCGCCGATTCACGCAGACACCCATATTAACCCTTATGCTCATCTAAGACTTGTCTGACAAATTAAAATTAATCATCAGTAATTGAGGGTGCACTATTAATTAATATTCTACAGATCAGTCATTTATTAGGTGCAAGGTTACCCTTTTAAAATGGGTCTGTCTGAGTGTTGTTGCTCAAGACCTATCCTCAGGATAGGTCATCAGTATCTGATTGGTGTAGGTCCCGGTTGTCGGACCCCCACCAATCAGCTGTTGGAAGAGGCCGCTGCATTTCAGCCTCCCCGCAGCTTACAGAGCCATCCACTGGATAGTGGCTATCCTTGAATGGGATCGAGCTGCGCCTAGGCCTAAGCGCAATTGTCTTCACAGTAGGTCAAAGTGGCCAAGATGGATTATACTGCCATGTCAAATTTCCGTGCAGTGCAGGGAGTGAAATCCATGGCAAATCCACACCATGTGGCGGTAGACTCAAAGGGAATGTGTCATTAGAAAAAGACCTATTCTTTAAATCAGGGCTGTGGAGCTGGTGAGGCTAAATTCCTATAGTAAAATGGTAACATTGGGCTTTTTTTTTTTTTTTATTATCATGTAAGTAATCCGGATAATAAGAACATAACCCATATTTATTGGAATACAAATTTCTGAAATTCCTGACGTTCTCTAAATTGCTGTAAGTAAATATGCAATGCACTATGCATTTAATAACTGGAAAATACTGTTATATACTTAATAACTTAAGAAATCTATGAATTTGTCCTCAGAGAAGGTTAGAAAAGCTCTATATGCATGTTCTGGAAATGCAGAGAATCCTGTGCAAGTCTAAATGAGAATAAAAGAAAGTGGAGCTGCTATATTCGGTGTTGCCATAAGGGGATTGTCAGGGAATATACTTTTCACAGGAGCCTGCGGCCCGGCTCTACGATGGAAACATTCGTACTTTCCTGCTATCTGCTCCGCTCCTGCGCACTGGCTCCCGTGTGTATCTTCTGGTCCACAGCTTCTTTACTTCCTCTCTGGCATGATCATCAGCTCTGCTGCAGCCAATGACTAGTGTCCACGAGAGACATCACCGATGAAGCCAGCTATTGGCTGCAGCTGAGCAGATGAGGATGCCTGTGCCGGGAACTAATTAAACAAGCCAAAAGATTGGAAGATGGACGCACAGGACCCTGCACACAGGACCAGAGCAGCAGAAAGTAGGCAAGTATGGTACTTTCCATAGCAGAGGCAGGCGGCGGGCTTCTGTGAAAAGCTACTTGTTACTGGACAATCAGTTAATGCTGTCCTCCTGTTCTGACTATCAGTTCTGAGATGACTGCAGCTGGTGAACGTCCTTCTCTGAACTTCACTACTGAGCATGTGCAGCATGGTGTCGGGAACTGTAACCAAGGGCCTTGAAAAAGCATGAATATACCTAGTATAATGGACAGGAAAGAACACAGAGATGAGAACTGATTATCATAACTAGAACACCGTGCTGATCACTTTTTATAGTATAAGGACAGGAGAGAACACAGGAGAGGTCAGAACTGATTATCTATCACCACTATAATACTCTGCTTATCACCATTTATACTATAAAAGGCGAGAGGTGAAAACTGATTCTTCATCACCACTAGAACACCCTGCTTATCACTGTTTATATAATATAAGGACAGGAGAGAACACAGGGAAGGTAAGAACTGATTTTCTATCACCACTAGAACACCCTGCTTATCAACAATTTTTGGTAAATAAGGGCATATAAAATATATTTATGATGAAAATATCTAAATTTATATGAACATTAATAAATTATTAACACAATATTAAAGAGTCTGTCACCTACTTTACACATATTAAACTGTTATCACTGCCCTGTAGGGGGACAAACAGTTAACAGATCGTACCACCGTTTCTTATTTCTGTGCATTTGATGTTGAATAAATGACATCTGAAGATGTATGCAAATGAGTTGCAAGTGCCCAGGGGCGCTCCTCACCCCCCCCCATTTTTCACACTAAGCCAGCCCAGTGCCCTTATGTCACAGACTCTGCTCCCTGAAATCCTGTGCCAGCTCGCGTTACTGTCGGGCCCAGGCATGCGCAGTCAGTTCACTGATGCATCTGCCTAAAGTGGACAGTGTACAGAGCATGCCTGGGCCCGACAGTGTGATTTAAATAGGGCATTTTTTGATGACATTCCCAGATACCTAAAAAAGTAATAAAATAGTTCAGTTCTTCCTTAAACATTGCTGCAGACCTCCCAAGAACCTCTTATCTCCCAAATCCACATCAAGAATCACGTAATTTCCCTCTGCCCATCAGTAACCTTTGACAAGAAATGAGAGAAGACGTCTTAGACGTGTTTGGCCGGGGAACTTTCCAAAGAAACAGGCTAAACCCTTTAAGAAGGTGCGCTGGGAAATAATTCAGCCCTTAAGAGCACTGAAATCAAACAGGATCGATCAGACAAGCAATGATTTTCCTCAAAACATTCAGCGTAGACTGCAAATAAATAGGAATCTAATGTGGTAACGGCAGCTTCTTAAACACCTGCACATGGAAAATAATTACACAGAAGTCCCCCGTTATTCCTTAGGGCTGAGGTTCCGCTGTAAACCATTAACAAATAAGGTGAAACCGTCCACAATCTTTCTTGGGAAGGGGAGGGGGGGGGAGCTGTCAATCAAGAGATGAGGACATCCCTCACTTATCCATGGGACACAAGTCACTATAGTATACACCCCGACAGGAAGCCAACCCTCTTCCTGTTTGTTACAAGGAAACCTCAAACGTGAGTGATGCAATCACACGAAGACACCAGCTCGTAAACAAGCGCATACATACATGTACCGACACCAGCCGCGCCTCTTACCTCCGAGAGGAACTTGTTCTGGCATTGCTTGGATCGAAAACGCTTAATTTTCTGATGAATCCTCTTGTCTTTCTCAAGCTCCTCCAAGGTGGCCCATTGGCAGTGCAAATATGAACTAAGGAAAGAAGATGAACGAGTGATGAACGTGGCCATGACACTACAGGAAACCAAAAACTGCACAGCTTTCACATAGCTAAGATCTGTGCTTGCAGTCAGTGAAAGAACATTCTTGTGACAGGTCATTTTTCATGTAAACCTCTCCTGACATTTATGTTTTTATAACTACTTACATTCCTCATCTAATAAGACTTTCTGATCATCTATTTATAAAATTGTTGTGCAATTCCTCTATTATTCCTACTAGAATTAGATTAATAAAATGTCCAACTGGGTGTTACCAGTTGAGGGTGTGCCACTACACAGTCTGACACTATTCAACCAGATTTGCAAGATGTGCAGGGACACAATCCCAACTGGTAAAATCCAGCTGGACCTTTATTGCAGATAATTGCTGGCAATTCTTTTATAACAGTCTTGTAGGAACAACAGATGAATGGCACAAAAAAGTAATAAGAATGGCCGAAACCATGCCCCGAAGGAATACGGACAATCTCTTATTGCATGACCATGATTATGGGGGCCATCTTCCTGAGCTGTTCTTAACAGCATATAGAATGCATTAAGAGATCTGCTTTACAGCAGCCCCATGGTCCATAGACACAATGGTCAGTAGGGGACCTCAGTGACTTCTATTGGAGTGTGTTCTGGGCATGTTCTGTGACCTGTGCAGAGGTCATGAGGGATCGTGTATGGTGGATCCTGTCTTATCTGTACACAGAGGTGATATCATTACAGGCAGGATTAGATTGACAGATAAGCAGATGACTGCAGTAAAGTGATCTGTACAGACCAAGAAGTGGGGCCTATTAGGCTTAGTGGCCAGTGCGAAAACTTCAGGATGTTATGTTTTTTTTATAAATATAGATATTGACATGGAAAATTGAAAATGACAAATCAAAAGTTCATTAACATTATGTTAAACATAAAAACGCAATTTAAATAGGTCATTTTCAGATGACACATTCCCTTTGAATAAGTGTTTATTGTGTGTGAAACTTTTTAGAAAAATTATTTTTAACCCAAAACGAGCGAAAGTCTTGATTTGAAACTTCCGTCCTTGAGATCTTGATTAACAAAAAATAATAAAAGTATGAAGCAAACTGCAAAAATACTTACAAGTTCTTATACTTCACGTAGAATTCTTCAACTTCTACTTCTTCCCCGGACTCCAGCTAGAAGAAAAAAGCAGTGAATGACTGAAGGCAATCGGGAAGCCTTGTAATGTGGAATGCAGGCAGCGAGTCCTACGTCTGTCTGCCGGGATAAAACTATTTGTAGTCATCTGGACGGCAGACTCCGGGGTCTTACGCTCAGACACAGTAATGTTCATCACGTGGCGTATACAGGCCGGTCTGATATTACCCATTAAATCCTTAGGAATAAAAAGCAAATGTTTCGGAGGAAAAAAAACACAGCTGTCCAATTTCTGCATTGTCATATCTGAGACATGAATCATTTTTAACTCCTCCCTCACCACACGCCGTTTTCATTCACAACAGCCTGACCCTGTACCTGGCCGGCTGCCAAACCCACAGCGTTAAGTAGACGCCAAGCGTACCATTTTCTCAGGCAGCAGCCAATTAGCAACTGCACTCCCTAATGCCAAATGTATTATTTTTGGCTGGCTGAAGACGGTCCTACTGCATTTTTACAATTGGCTTCTACAGGGTGTGCGCTTGTGTGCTGAGAGGAAGCTAAACCACGGACTACAAAACGCTTGTGGTCGACAATTTATATTGCTTTCGTGTTCGCAC
This sequence comes from Bufo gargarizans, assembly GCF_014858855.1. Taxonomy (NCBI): domain Eukaryota; kingdom Metazoa; phylum Chordata; class Amphibia; order Anura; family Bufonidae; genus Bufo; species Bufo gargarizans. The sequence goes on along the minus strand of NC_058084.1, from coordinate 115,740,396 downwards.
TTAAGACATCAGCGAGTGCCTGATTGAGTCGGATTTGATACAAAGCTCTCGCCGCGGCGGTTAAGATACCAGTTAAGACATTCATTTAAGAGATGTTGAAGGACTGAGTCTGCACTTTCTCCGGAGCGGTTTTTAACTGGAGATGAATGAATCTGAAGGAAGCCAAAGTGTACGCGAGTAAGAAAATTCCTGGAAAGATGCTGTCAAGCCTGCGTGCATTAGAAAGAGTCATGGCTCAGCAGCAAAACGAAACTGAATTTTACAGCGCATTCTCTCGACTGCTACAAAGGCAGCCCTGTGAAAGACTAAAGAAATGGATAAGAAGGGATTTGCCGACTTCATTCAGTCCTGAGCTCTATCAATAGTAAAGTAAGCAATGGAGAAGATGACCTGCAAAGGACTAAGTGCATAAATCTGCATATACACAACCTAATACTAAAAACACCCTTCATATTCCACCATAAATCCATTATTCTACCTACAGGGAAAAAAATAAGAAACTGCAATAAAGCAAACTCCAGTTCGGTTGAGTTCACATCACAGCTTCGTTTTCTGTGAAGAACAGAAAAATGAGGAAAAAAACAGATCTGTTATTTTGAGCATCAGTTTGCACTAAAAATAGCTGCTCCAACTATTTCTGAGCATCAGTTATGATTAGTTTGTGTCACTTCCTCAGAGATCAGTTATTTTTGACGGGCGAAAAAAGTGCTGCGTGCAAAAATAACTGATCTCTGACAGAAGTGACACAGATTGATCATACCTGAAGATCAAAATAATGGATCTTCTGATGGCTAAGCGAAAAACGGAAAGCTAAACAGTAATGTGAACTCAGCCTAAGGCCTCATGCACACGACCGTTTTTTTTAAGGTCCGCAAAAACGGGGTCCGTACGTCCGTGATCCGTGACCGTTTTTTCGTCCGTGGGTCTTCCTTGTTTTTTGGAGGATCCATGGACATGAAAAATGAAAAAAAAATATCTAAGTCAAGTTTGCCATTGAAATGATAGGAAAAAACAGGACACGGATCACGGACACGGATGACAATCTTGTGTGCATCCGTGATTTTTCACGGACCCATTGACTTGAATGGGTCCGTGAACCGTTGGCAGTGAAAAAAATAGGACAGGTCATATTTTTTTCACGGCCAGGAAACACGGATCACGGATGCGGCTGCCAAACGGTGCATTTTCCGATTTTTCCACGGACCCATTGAAAGTCAATGGGTCCGTGAAAAAAAACGGAAAACGGCACAACGGCCACGGATGCACACAACGGTCGTGTGCATGAGGCCTAAAAGTGAGCTCGTCAATCTGCTCAGCTCCTCCTGCTCTATAACATGCTGCCTGCAGATCATACACCACGTCTGATCTGCAGACAGCATGTTATAGAGCAGGCGGAGCTGAGCAGATTAATGGATAGTTTTATGGGAAAATATTCAGTAAAACTTATTTTTCATTCATTTAAATCTCTGCTCTTTCTGGGCTTTGACATCAAGGAGGCGGTCCTATCAGTGACTGACAGCCTTCCCATTATGACTGTACAATTACCGATAGCGCAGTCTCCTTGACTTCAAAGCCCAGAATAAGCAGAGATTTAAATGAATAAAAAATACTGAATTCTGCAGAATCTTTTTCCAAACTATATATCAATCCGCTCAGCTCCTCCTGCTCTATATAACATGCTGTCTGTAGCTTACATTGCATTTTCATTGTGAAAGGTTCCCTTTAATAAAAATAAAAATGGGAAATTGCACACCACCGCACACTCACTTTTTTCTAATAAATTTACTGAGAAAAACACATTGTGGAGAACATTTTCCATTAACATTCCTATTTAATGTGCTCTATGATAAATGATAAAAAGAAACCTAAAAACTATAACCTGACATTAAAGTCAACAAAGAAACTTGTCGAAAGCTAAGGCCTCTGTTACACTTTCCATGTCGTTCAGAACAAAAACAGAAATGACGTCAATGCGAGCAGAGGGAATGACGACCATGTAAAGAATCACCGCAAAATGAACGTACGTCAGAAACTATAATGCCACCATGCTCTTCTCGTCAACAGATGGCTGACCCACCACCACAGGCAACTCATCATGCGTGTCGCTTATATATCCTAGATAGGTCACAGTGGAAGTACAGAATCTGCCTTCACAGTACCGGAGACACCATGTTTCCTCTGGGTTCAGCTATACAGGTAATGACAGTAGTGATTGCCTGCATGGGGTCAATGGGACCAGTTGGATTCACACATTTTTATGAGATTTTTTGACCCAGGAATGGATAACAAATACATGACTTTCTATTTTCATTTGAATTCACTTCTGGCATAAAAAAATAAAAAAAGGCATAAAAATGCAAAGCGCATGCATTTTGTAATTAGAATGTTTTACCCTATGGAGAAGGGGACGGAAAGATGCCTAAGGCCTTGTTCACACACCAGTGAATCACGGACGTGTTCTGTCCATGTTCTTCATGGAGAGCACATGTACCCATTGACTTTTAATCTGTTTGTTCACACATCAGTGGTTCACACATCAGATGACACAGGAAGGGCAACAAACGGACACGCAGACCAACCATGGGTTTTTCATGGACGAAACACTGATGGAATTTCATCTAACATCTGGAGTTTTGACCAGAAAACAAAAACTACACCAAAGACAACTTTTGGAAAAAAAAAATGCATCTAAAGATGTCCATTCAAATACCCCTTGAATATATTTACACGCAGCTTTTGAGGTGCAGTTAAAACGGAATAGATGAATTTTTTTTTTTGCGCTTTTACAGCAGTTTTAGATGAGGCTGCAGTTTTGACAGGTGAACATGTTACATAAAAATATTTCACCTTTAAAAACTGCAACCACATCAAACAGTGGCAAAAAGTACATGCTGGTTATTCATTGCATTTTTGACTGCACTGCAAACATTAGATGGGAACACAACCCACTTATATAGGGGACTAGGACTCAGGGCTACAAAACTTTGAAAAATCATATTAATATTGGCACATGGAAAAGGTGTTTAATAAGCAATGAATAATATGCAAAGGAACCAAGTAAATATAAGCAGCTTGTTGCTGCACTATCCAAGCACTTGATTAAATCACATCTGGTGAGGAGAACCTCTTCCCTCTCTACTTCTGGGAAAAAAAAGTCATCATTTCCTGCTGAAAATACATTTTCTTATAAATCTGAGAAAGGCTTAATGTTACTAAATATTACTCAAAGTGTCGCGTAAAAACACGGAGACATACTCTATTTACATGTGGGTTTACTTCTTCACAGACCGTTCAATAAACTGGAGGGTTAAGGTTAATCATAACCACAGAAAGCCAGAGTTTCCAGTTAAATGGATTTTTTTTTCACTTATCTGCTTATTCACCAAGACAAAGGTTCTTTTTATACCCGTGAAACTAGAATCAAAATGGTAGCTCAGTGAGAATTCAGGACTGACATACCTGTTTCTTTGCTACACGACTGCTCATTATTTTCTCGACAACAGGTCCTTCAGCATCCAGAGACTCCTAAGACAAGAGAAAAATGCAATATTCCGAGTTATTGGGAACAGAAGACACTCCCTACAGAAAAATACTGCCATATAAAAGCAAACCAGATGACGCCTGAGATACATAAATCCCAATGTTGAGTGCTCCTGAAGAATCAGCCCTGGATCCAGTTACCAGCAATGAAAGCCAGCAGCAGAGCCCAACAGGTGGTCTGGTAAGCCTTAGTCAATGGCATCTGGTGACAAGTGAAGTCACTTTTAATGATAAAAAGCAAGACCTCTTCATATCAACCTTCGACAGGTCACCACAAGAGACCGCTTCTTCGGTGATGACCCTAATTTTAGGTATTTGCTGCGCTAACTTTAGGGCTTTAGACATTCACACTGTAAATTATGGCCTGTTCTGAAGTCTGAGGTGTAGTCCAGATGCAAGTGATAAATTGCAGGCAGATCTCAATCAACTTTTAAGGTGGTTTCACACACAGCATTTCTTTGCAAAAACACCAGTACATTTTTTTAAATTAATGCTGGGGAGTAGCCGGATCCCCCACCAGTTCCCATTATAGTCAATGGGCACTGGCGGTGAACGGCAGTATCCTGTTATACCGGATCTGGAGAACTCAGACATAGGAACAGTCTGCTAGATTGCTTTGAAGTTAAACTAGTCTTAGTCTTTCTTTTACATTTCCCATTGCTTTTGAATCAATTTCTGCCTTTGACTCAAAAAACCTGCATATGAAACTGCCAGAAAAAATAAAAATGACACGCGAACCCACCCTTAAAAACACTGCTCCGATAGCCCAGAGATCACCTAGGGTCAGTTTTAGCACCTTTCACTAAGACCTCCAAAAACAAAAAATATTAAAAAAAAATGGACAATGGTGACAAATGGACTCCACAAGCCATATCAATTCTAATGTCCAAATCAGTCGGTAATATAGGTGAAAAAAAATTGTCACATGATTGACAAGAATGCCAACATGTATCCAACATCTGGAGACGGATGACAGAATGGCACTTATGTTAACGATAATATTTTTTGACCATTAGAAAAATATAGAGTCATGAACGAGACGGCAAGCAGCACTTGGCTGGTTAGTAAAGTCCAACAGTCCTGGTTGTAAAATACATCAGGCAATTTTCTGCTGACTCAATCTTCGGGGCACCGTTACATCAGGAATGGAAGGATGGTAATGGCTTGTGATGGTTCAAAGGACACTTTGATTCTCTGAGATTTCTTAAGCTTCTGCTGAAGCAGATACATGCTCTTTAGAACGAGCATGCTTTCAAGATAGGAGCATGAAGGAGCTCTCAGATTCTGTACATACACGACTTCTACCTACCGAAAGGTGTGAGGAGTTATATGCCCAACATCTAAAAGCTGGCCATGAACAGGAGATAAAAGTAGGCTCAACCCATTGATTTTAGTTGGAATGACTGAAGAGTCTTTCGTTTATGGGGATCTTCAATAGGGATGAGCGAACTTCTGTTTTCACGTTTGGCGTACAAAGTTCGGGTTATCTAAGAATTACGTTAAGGATTCTGCTACCATGGACCATAAGTTATGGTCCATGATAGCAGAATCCATAATGAAATTCTTAGATAACCTGAACCTTGTATGCCGAACTTGAAAACAGAAGTTCACTCAACACTAATCTTCAGTCTTTGCCCTGGCGATAGAGGTCAGGTAAGGCTACTTTCACACTCTTGTTTGGTGCGGATCCGTCATGGATCTGCACAAACGCATCCGTTCAGATAATACAATCGCATTCATCCGTTCAGAACAGATCCATTTAGATTATCTTTAACATAGCCAAAACGGATCCATCTTGAATACCATTGAAAGTCAATGGGGGTGGATCCGTTTTTTATTCTGCCATATTGTGTCAGTGAAAACTGATCCGTCCCCATTGACTTACTTTGTGTGTCAGGACAGAGAAGTTTGGCTCAGCAGCGTTTTGGTGTCCGCCTCCAAAGCGGAATGGAGGCTGAACGGAGCCAAACTGATGTATTCTGAGCGGATCCTTATCCATTCAGAATGCATTAAAGGGCAAAACTGATCCGTTTTGGACCGCTTGTGAAATCCCTGAACGGATCTCACAAATGGAAACCAAAACGCCAGTGTGAAAGTAGCCTAAGAGAGGGATACGGCATCATGGATTATAATGTCTGAACCTTTGCTCCTGTTAGAGATACACCTCTGCCAGAGGGGTCTAACAGACTTTTGGTCATTGGTACACACAGCATTTTAGGACCATATTACACATTTCAGCAAATATAAAATACATTGTAAAAGAACATATTCCTTTCATGCTTTTGGAGGGAACTAATGCTTTGTTTGGTAAAGCAGACCATTGGTATGGGAATATGGACATGAGATGGGATTATGGGCAGGGTCAAGCAATGAGGAGCAATGCATAGAATGGTCTTCGATTATCTATATAATTGTGGGCATTGAAGACTAGTGCGTGCCAATAGTGCCACGTCCAAGCATACAAAATAAGAAATACATGGAACAACAACAACAATCACTATGGCGGAGGTTTAAATGAAAAACACAATTTTAAATTTGCAAGTGCAGAGTTAAGACACCAACTTAACATAAAAGTAAATGTAATACTTTCAGCATGATCAAGAATAAAAAAAAAATCCTAACCTGCTGCTCAGATTGTGATGTATTCGATGGAGAATATCTCCCAGTGAGATCATCATCGGGCTCATCATCAGAAATCCTGAACTCCAGATCTTCTGTGTAGCGTTTCCTTTTAACCTGCCTGCTGGAGCGTCGTTTCTGACAGTTACAAAAAAAAAAAAAAAAAAAAAAAAAAAAAAGAAAGTTTATTACAAATTCTCTTAAGGTTACAAAGAAAAACAAGTATCGAAATAAACTCAAGGCAGCTAAATAAGAGACCACTGGCAGGAGTTAATTTACCTACATTTTCCCATGGAGCATTGGCTTAAAAATAAGTCTCCATACAACTGTGTCTCTTCGATGAGAAACAGTTACCCCCCACTGAGCGCCATCAAAGGCATCACATCCAGCCAACCAGTACCCTGCTCTGTACCGATGAAGGGCAAAACCCTCGAGACAGTAGTGTCTACAGACTGGCGTCTCTGGTATGGCTGGAATGAGCTAATCTGCATAAAGTTTTATATATACATATAGCACTGTACCTGCACTATATAAACCACCTGTTGATTGTCATCACTGTGCTGGGCATGGACGCTCAGATAATTCAGCAATTACAATCAGGAATCAGAATGGCAATCATCCATATCTGTACAATTACAAAACTTCTGCTTCTAAAGATACAGTAATAGGTTGTGGGGGTCAAAAACTCTGCCCACTGCATGCAATTCTAACCATAGAACATTTTAGGCTTAGCTCACATTATTGGTACCGATTTCTGCCTCGCTTTGTCAGAGTAGAATGAAAATAGCAGAAGTGTTGGACCAATAACGCCCAAAGAACCCTAGTGACTATGGTGGGGTCTGTTAGGTTAACGTCAAGGAGCCCGACATGCGGTGCTATTTTGTCCAGTTTTGATAGAATTCGCAATGGAGGTTCCTAATGGAGCTTCAGACTCAGGAGGGAATGAAGCCATACTGAGATCAATGCAAACCCAGCTACAATAAAATAGATTTCTGGAAAGACCTTTGCCATTTTTTAAACAAATCTTTGTATAAATAGACATTAATATACTGAGGTAGAAGTGGGGTGGGGTAAAGCTCACTGACCATTTTTACACGTTCATATCGGCAACTTACAACATCTCATTACCTGTACGCCAGAGTCATCTTCTTCCTCTGGTGGTGGAGAAGAAGGAGGAAGAGGAGCAGGAGCAGGAGGAGGAGGAGAAGTAGTAGTAGTAGCAGTAGTAGTTGTAGTAGCAGTAGTTTTGTCCAAATCTGAAGCTTCAACACCTTCAGGCTTAACTTTAACAGCTTTTTTCTTTTGTGTGCTTCCTTCAGCATCAGACTTATTACTGGATGAAAAAACAAAAAACAGGATTACAGTTCAGCTTTTTCCACAACCATATGGCACAAAGAATTACAACAAGCTCTGTTCACACTACAGTTGTGTCCTAATCTTGAACAGAGCCATCACAGACAGATCTCCAAATCAGAGTGATTTCAAAGAAGTTCTGACAGATCCTACTGGATCATACTGAGGTACGACAGATTTTTGATGTTCGAAGGCCGGAGACTATGCTAGTCAAAGACACTGGAAACCCTGACAGAGGAGCCTCCAGACAATGGAGGCTTTGATGGCTTATCTGTGGGCAGCTTTCATAAAGCAACGATTGGGAATAATAACTCAGCCCATAACTGGCCTGTGTAAGAGGGAACTACGTACACCGACTATGACTACCATTAAACTTCTAAACTAACCGGAGAAAAGTCTAAAAATACTGGGTCTCCTGCCTAGCTAAGGATGTAGGCACATGGCAGTGTGTGCAAATTTTGCTAAACCAAATATGTATCGGTTACTTAGGGTTTTTGTTCTGGATTTAGATGTGGATTTACCCCAGATCTCAACCTTTGCATTGCAAAGAGTGAAATATGCACTGAAAATCTGCAGACAATTGACATTCTGCAGATTTTAACGTCTAGATGAGATTTTGAAGATCATCAGTATGTGTGAATGATCGTTTATATATTCGTTGGTTCTCGTACTGTTTGCATACACGAGAGGTCGTGCTTTCTACAAACTATGGGGGTCATCTATGAAGCTGAAATACGCCTAGATTAGGCAGATTTCGAAGATTGTGGCACAACGTCAAACGCATTCGTCAAACAAGTCTTGACATATTTGTCGGTGGATTGGCAGATATGGTTAGACAGGGCAATGAATGGCAACAAAACCATTCAAACAAATCGTAACTGCCCATTGAAGTTACACATATATAAAAAAAATAAAAAAAAAAGACAAAAAAGCACATCACAATACTCCGAGGAGAGATAAAATAAACAAATGGCAGATTACCACCCTGCTTTACAACAAGAAAGGAAGGCCAATAATAGCAGGAATTACAAACATTTCATGCCGACATAAAATAAGAGAATATAATAAAATCAAAAACTCTTACAGCGAAGCTGTGAAAGCACCCGGCACAACATATTATCTAGCAAGTGTTCAAGGTTGAAGGTTAAGAATGATAAGTGGTATGCATTTTTTCTGCCATAATCTGTTCATTACAAAGCACATAATTTTTTTGTGAGAAAAATATATACCGGTACTTTCGGGGGAAAAAAAAATAAAAATCTGAAAGTCAAACCACTTGTAAGCAATACTCGTTTAACTCAATTGAAGGTAAACCCATTTCAGTTATAAGCCTGGTAGAAATGACAACCATTATATGAACTCTCATAAAAGCCTGCAATCTGAATCATAAAGGCAGGGAAACAGGCAGGCATACCTCGCTGGAGTTACGTGATCAACTTTTGAAGTACGTTAAAATAACTATATCTCAACAACTTTACTTTTTGACCAGTCTGATGAAGAACACTAGGCTCCGGAGTGAGCTTTGGGTTGCCACCATAAAATCGCTCCCACAGTTCCATTGTTAAAAACCTGTATTTCCTGCAGTAAATGGAGCCTCTGGTTGTGGCCAGATAACAATTTTACCTCATCCAGACCATAATTGTACAGTATTACATGATGATGATGGACACAGAGAGAGAGGAATGAGAAGTATATGAAGAACATGTGAAAAATCGCATGCAAATGATTTATTGTGGAAACATAGAAACACAGAATGTGTCGGCAGATAAGAACCATTTGGCCCATTTAGTCTGCCCAATAGACTGAATACTATGGATAGCCCCTGGCCCTATCTTATATGAAGGATGGCCTTATGCCTATCCCATGCATGCTTAAACTCCTCCACTGTATTTGCAGCTACCACTTCTGCAGGAAGGCTATTCCGTTCAGGATGCATCAGGTCAGTCCCTCCAACGTTTATTAGCCGGAGGAAATACCGCGGCATGCTGTATTTTTCTCTCCGGCCAAAAATCCTGAACACTTGCCGAAATGCCGGATACGGCATTAATTTCTATTGAAATGTATTAGTGCCGGATCAGGCATTAAAATTGCCGCATTGAAGGATCCGTTCTTCCTGTCCGTGCAGATCTTTAAATCTGTAAAAAAAAAAAAAAATATCGGATTCGTTTTTTCTGATGACACCGGAATGACGGATCCAGTATTTCAATGCATTTGTCAGACTGATCCACATCCGGATCTGTCTGACAAATGCCATCCGTTTGCGTCCGGATTGCCAGACGACGGCGACTGTTTATTAGAGATGGGCATAAAGTGAAAGTGAAAGTACCAGTCACACAGTTAGAAAAAGTTAACCTTTTGTGACAGAATGGCTCAATATTTTTAATAACGGCAAATTAAAAATATGTTTTTTAGCCAAAAATTAGTAAAATGCAATCAAACAAAAGTTGGCTCCGAAGAGTGAAACTGACTTTCCACTGATGTCCTAATACAATTGATTTCAGACAAGAGGATCATGCAGAACACTCTCCTTTGAATGTCTCTTGTGTATATGGGTGTATAGGCCCACACCAAAGGGTATGTGTCCAGAACTGGTAGAGTAGAGAAAGCAATTGCCAGACACCTCTGGCGGTGGCTTATCTAATTAAAAACAAAAAGAAGTGGACATGGACTTCCAACTCACCCAGCATCGAAGGAGAGGCGGGAGTGCCCCATACACATTAGATGAATGACCAGCATTTAGCTAACGTGTATGGTCAGCTTAAAGGGAACTGGTCATCAACTTTAGGCTGACTGTACTGAGGGCAGTATAAAGTAGTGACAGAAATGCTGATCTCAGCGGTGTGTCACACATCAGCTAAAAGTAAGTGTTTGCAGAGAACCAGCATCATAATCATTGCAGCCCAGGCCTTGAAAAGAGTCCAATCTACCTGAGAAGAGTCATGGTTTTTCATAAACTCCTGCTCTCGCTGCCCACCTGCTGATGATTGACAGTCTTCTACCTAGTTGTCTCCCTTTCTCTCTAGGAGAGAACTGCCAACCATCAGCAGACGGGTGAGAGCAGGAGATTATGAATAACCAGGACTCTTCCCAGGTAGATTTGACTCTTTTCAAGGCCTGGGCTGCAATGATTATGATGCTGGTTCTCAGCAACCACTTACTTTTAGCTCATGAGTGACACACCGCTGACATCAGCATTTCTGTCACTACTTTATACTGCCGTCAGTATGGTCAGCATAAAGTTGATGACAGGTTCCCTTTAAGCGGGAATCTGGAGTGTCCCTTGAATCGTCCACTGGCCGACATGGACAATTATTAATGACCAATGTCAAGGTTGTCTTCTAAACTGGAAGGCCAAATTTTGTCTTTGCCACCCAGCTAGACCCCAAAATGTCCTGGTGGTATTTACCAATGACCAAAATGATTCATATGAACATCCTAACATGGCTGACTACGGTCTACGGGTGGTCAATTTCAATTACTACAAATGGAGCACAATATGTAATACATCATGTTTGACAGAAAATAAGGATTTTCTATTCAGTCCATGGAGCCTAATTTCTTGCCAAGATTGGCCATACAGGCAGCAGCAGGGGACGAGCCTGAGAAATATACAACTTGTTGCTTGTATTTTGAATAAAGCCTCTTTCATCCTTATCTGATTACGTTCTCTGTGCTCCACAATAAAAGGACTATTCTGTGAGGACACAGCTCTGCAAATTCACCCCCTCCCCCTATATGCTATACAGAGCATCACAGATCCTAAGAAGAAACCACTATGAAATCCATACACATTATCATCCTCTTGAATACGTCACAGCAAAGTACTGGATATTTTCGACGGCCTATTTGGCTGTTCTACTATAAAGTCCAATATAATGCAACCAACCGGTGATTAACCGTTCAATATCGTAAAACATGTAGACAAAACTAGTCATGTTATTTTCCAAAATTCTAAGTCGTGGACCAATAATGGTGACAAATTTTAACGCACCCAATGATATCTCCGGGACGACTAGTCTTTAGGCACTACACTATTTACTGTCCATGGAAGCAGTGCCCCTAGTGGCCATTTCTGTATCCCTCACTTCACCAAAATAACTTTTCAATTAAGCACCTCATAGATAAGGATATCCAAATTATACACTGTCCTACAAACTGGAATCAAGCAAGGTTTCTACATGAGTCTCCAAAGTACTGCAGCCGTATTCCATATTTATACAAGACTATACCATTAGGGACCGCACTTTACTTAATTGTATGAGAGAACTAGGACACATTGCCTTGGATAGCGTTCACCTAACGTTAAGTTCTTGGGATTCGAGAACACAAAAAAAAAAAAGAGAAAGAAAAGTTTTTACTACTTCAGAAGTAGCAGCTTGAAGCTGACATTGGCTCGATGTATAACTGGCTGAATCTGTTGGGTGGGTCATCGCCAAAGAAAAAGCGTGGGGAGGAGGCGAGGGGCATGGTGATCAACGGCAGCTGGCTAGTTCCTGAGTGCATGGCCCTATGTGACATGTCTGCATATGTATTAAGTTCCTCTCAGGTGATGACATCAGCTGCTCTTTCATCATCTGTTAATTTATAACGAGCCTGTGGTTTGTGTCTGTTTTTATGAGTGTGACACACTGGGCTTGACCCATATACACACTTTTCCTTGGGGAATTACCTCTTTGCCTCTCGCTTATGTAATAACTGCTCTCATTGGCACAAAACTTTGGGACCCCTTAGATCCGACTGCCAAAAGAGTAAAATAAAAATTAAAAAAAATTAATTACAGAAAATTCTAGAAACGTGTCCTTTGAAACTAATTATACACACGTTGCGTATTTGTATTGAGAAAATCCGCATCAAGCCGCATAAAACACTCCACATAAATTTGCACTATTTATTTAGTTTTTTGTGCGTGCTTTTTTGTTGCCGATTTTCAGTTTATTTGAACAAACCCAAGTCTATGGGTGCACAGAAGGTGCACAATCGCACAAACCACTGACATGAGGCAGGTCAATTTACAGACATACAAAATATGCACATGAGAATTGGTGAATCTCATTGTTTGCTGGTTCTGTAGTACAGAACTCCTGTCATCCAAGATGGCCGTCCCACTTCTCAGAGTCCTAGAAACTTCCTGTTTGTCCAGCCTTGCTCTTGAACTGTTCATGGGAGCACTGCTGGCCAATCTGTGGGTAGCAGGAAGAGAGTCTTGGACTACCAAATGTGCACTATGCATCAGGTGGTCCAAGAGGTGGTGTGGCCATCTTGGATGACAATCAGAGGGTGTTAGCTGAAAAGATGAAAAGGAGGTCACCAGGTAAGTGTTCTGTTCAATTTTCTTTCTTGAATCGAGGTCAATTTAAGCTTACACCAAAATAACATTGAAAAAATGTGGGGGGGGGGGGGGGGGGAATATATAAAGAAAGCAGGGCTGTGGAGTCGGAGTCGGAGTCCATTTTGGGTACCTGGAGTCGGAGTCGGCAAAAAATGAACCGACTCCGACTCCTACTAAATTTAAATTGGAATAAAAAAAAAAAAAGCAAGTTTAAATGTCCGAATTCATAAACAGTTATAATTAATGACTTCTCTACTGTAAGAATAAAGGCCAATGCATGCCTCATGTAACCGCAAAACAAACGCGTTCAGTGATGTGAAGAAGCATGCTTTTCATATGCTTCACTATATGGCACGCAATGCACAATTAGGAGTGGCAATACATATACTTTCCATTGTGTTGTGTTCTGATGTTACAGGGAACACAATGCCCATGGTTTACCGAGCCTCTCACTGATAAGGGATTAAGTAAATATGTGTTTTGCAGGACTAGAGACACTTGTATAAGTGAAGGGAATGGAGGGTCAATAGTTCAAGACTGAAGCTGTAAACCATTGGAAAAACTGCTGTCATTCAGTTAAGGCCCCATGCACACGGCCGTGTTTCACAGCCGTGTGCGGGCCGTGGAACCGCGGCCTGGATCCCTCCTGAGAGCAGGAGCGCACGGCGTCACTGGTTGCTATGACGCCGTGCGCTCCCTGCTGCCGGCACAGTACAGTAATACACTGGTATGATCTATACCAGTGTATTACTGTACTGTGCCGGCAGCAGGGAGCGCACGGCGTCATAGCAACCAGTGACGCCGTGCGCTCCTGCTCTCAGGAGGGATCCAGGCCGCGGTTCCACGGCCCGCACACGGCCGTGAAACACGGCCGTGTGCATGGGGCCTAAGGCTATAAAACGTGTAAACTCAGAATGTTATCTTAAACATGACTATGGGATTCTTCTAGGGAAATCATGTTTTAAAATAAATGTCCCTTCCTGGATCCTCCCACTGCCCTGTCTTCAGCAGAAGATCAGCACACAAAGGAGAAGGTAGCAGCTTCTGCCCAACTACCTCTCTGTGCTAGAAGAGCTTAGAAGAACTTCTTTCTTTCCTTCAAGGAATGTATAAAATACATTTGCATATTAAATACAGAGGAGTCGGAGTCGGGGAGTCGGAGTCGGAAGTACAAAAAACTGAGGAGTCGGAGTCGGAGTCGGAGCATTTATCTACCGACTCCACAGCCCTGAAAGAAAGTGTTGGAAAGTAGTTTTTTTTCTAAAGTTCTTGAACTATGCCATTATCACAGCCACATTACATAAATATTGAATGTACAGGAAGGCTACCCCCTAGCTCCAGTACAGGCGAGTGACCTCCGTTTTACAGCGTTTCAGGGTTAACTTCCATTCGCGTGTTAAGGTTGGGCAAAACACCCATAAGCCACGCTAAAAGCCCTAAAATTGCCCTACTTTTTGAGTAGGGCAAAACCACATCCGAAAAATGCTTTAAAACCCGAGTGCAAACCTCATTTATTTCACTGTTTGATGCCTTTTTGCCTCAATTTAAAAAAATAATAATAATTTGCCACCATTTTGAAAACTGCATAAAAAACAAACAAAAGAAAACCATCAAAACAGCAGTCACAGAAAAAAAAATACGTTATTTTCTTAAGTAGTATGTTTGCTTGGCTCTCTAAAGAAAACAGGAATTAGTCAACCCCCACCGATATAAGCAACCTTGAGAAAAAGTTGTGTGGGAAGACATCTGGTGTACAGCACTACGGCGTATGATGGAGCTATAGAAATAACAGAATCCATTTCCCACTGGAAATAAAGCAGATCAATAATCTCTATACTACAGAGGCATAATCTTCAGTTTTAGATTCTACCCTTAGGAATGAATGGACTTCCTGAACATGGCATGCTGGGAGCTGTAGTTCAGCAGCAAGGTCCACATGGCTCACGCACAAGTGTAACGGAAAGCCTGTAGTCAGCAAATGCATGCTAAAACAACCGGAGTAAAAAAAAATTTTTTAAAAAGTTTCCAATAAAAGGTTAAATCTGAAACAGAAATAAGTGGAAGCGGAAAAAAAAAAAAAAAACCCAAAGCTCGCTCTGAGAACGCGATCCGCGGCTCTTCCCAACTGTCCTGGTGTTTATAGTGCACATGGACAGAAGTCTCCCGTAGCATGAGGCTCCATTTCCAGCCTTTATTTCCGCTCTAACTGCCACAAATTATACAACACTACCGCTGAACGCTGGGCCCCTTTCCTTTCATCTGCACGCCAAGAGCAATCACATTACCCTGGTAACCAGCGCTCACGTGACCAGCACCTGCTCTTTTGGCTGGATGCCATTGACTCAAGCCATCTGCTTCCCTCAATCAGCTTTCAAACATTGGCAACACCTGCGCTGCCGCGTTTTGTGCTCCCCCTTTTATTTATATATATTATTTTTTTTTTATTAGTGTCCAAGTGAATCAGTGCAAAGGGTAAAAAAAAATAAAAAAAATTAGAAAACAAGCAAACAAAATAAAAAAGTACAAGAAGCAAAAATGATAATAAAATAAAAAAATTAACTCATTACTTCCCAGTAAGGATGGCATGAACTAAAAAGGGTCAGAAAAGGGCTGGGGTGGTGGTTTAGTAGACGGTATTTAAAAGGTTAAATGTGCCTAACCCTACAAGCCTCACCCCCCCCCCCCTCCTCCTTGAGTGACTAGCATATAGAGGACCAGAGGCAACTTTCAGTCTTCTCGCTCCCTCTCAAACAAACAAAGCAGTAAAGAGGAAAAATCAAAGCATTTTCTATAAATATTCATGAGCAGAGTTCTTAATTTTATAAAACCGTTCATCTGTAAACAGGAGAATCGCTGCTCATGTGGAGGGGCAGGCACAATATCTGCTTAGATTATTAGATCATTTCCATCTGCAGACTACGGCAAGACACCGACGCTATGGTGTCGAATCCCAGAAAAAACTAATAGAAATTTGTGAACGGTCATACCAGAGCCCTGCATAAATAGCAATTCCCTAATACAGTCCTGCTGTTCCATTAAAGAAAAGCTCCACGTAGGATCTCTAAAATGGTTGGACATTTATGTAATCCCCCCAACACAAAAGAAAAATTTGCATACTATGACTTAGGCTGGATGTCCGGCTTTCCTAACTTTTTATTTTTTTATTTTTTTTATTTAAACCCCTGAACCCCATGCTGATGCACCTTTTGAAAAACTCCACATTCACCTGCTCCATAACTTATTTTACTGGACTTCCACGGATGGATCCATGTGCACCACTGCCGCCAATGACTGGCTAAGCATTGAGTGGTATGTGACCTAGTAATGACATGCCGGTTGGGGCACGTCACCGCTGAGGTCAGCCATTGGCTGCAGCAGTGCACGTGACCCTGCCCATCTGGAAGTCTACTGATTGGCACCGGAAGATCAGTGAACGGAGCAGGTAAGTATGGCTTTAGCTCACAAGTAAAGCAGCATGGGGTTGAAATGTAAAAACTTTAAAAAAAGCTGGCCAACCCCTTTAAGGTTGAGCCATCTAAACAGATCCACATTTCTGTGCTGCTTACTTTCTTAAATGGCATCTGTCAGCAGATTTGTACCTATGAAACTGGCTGACCTGTGGCATGTGCACTTGGCAGCTGAAGACATCTGTGTTGGTCCCATGTTCATATGCGCCCGCATTGCTGAGAAAAATGTTTTAATATATGCAAATGAACCTCTAGGAGCAATGGGGGCGTTACCATTACACCAAAAAAGCTCTGCTCTCTCTGCAACTGCTGTGCCCTCTCCACTTTGACAGGTCCAGGTGTGATGATGTGTACACTGCCTGGCCCAGTCATTCAAAGTGAAGAGGGCACCGCAGTCAGCAGTTTCAGAGATTCTAGGTGTAATGGCAACTCCACCGTTGCTCCTAGATTTGCATACATTAAAACATCACTTTCCTTGCAATGCGGGCACATATGAACATGTGACCAAGATAGCTGCCAAGTGCAGATGTAACAGGTTAGCCAGTTTTAGGGTCCATTCACACATCCGCAAAATGAGTCCGCATCCATTCCGCAATTTTGCGGAGTGGGTGCAGACCCATTAATTTTCAACAAGGCCACAAAAGATGCGGACTGCACACCACGTGCTGTCCGCATCCGCACTTCTGTTCCGCAGCCCCACAAAAAAAATAGAACATGTCCTATTCTTGTCCGCAGCCACGGCCAAGAAAAGGCATTTCTATTAGCGTGCCGGCTATGTGTGGTCCGCAAAATGCAGAACGCACATGGCCGGTGTCCGTGTTTTTGCGGACCACAAAACAGTTGTGGACGTGTGAATGGACCCTTATAGGTACAAATCTGCTGACACATGCCCTTTAAAGTACAGATATTGAACCAGTGGGAAAAAAAGATAATCACAAAATTGCCACACAGATACAGAGGGGGATGAGCCTTATTAAAGGGGGAGTCTGGAGGACTGTTTTTAGTGATAAAATTGTAACTGCCGGTAACTACCACTAAGGAGAGCTAAGGAGGTTAGAGTCCTCTCCATTATGTTAACATAGCACAGAAGTCCCGACTCCCGACTGAGTATTTCAGTACAGCTTTGAGTGCCGACAGGGGGGTAGGAAGAAAAGAAAAAAAATGCCAATCTGGACTTATCTGCAATATTACCCATTTATTACTACAGATTAGTCCAAGATCATGGCAACAAATTTCCTTTAAAGGGGTTATTCCATAATTAATGTAAAAAAGGAATATACATGATCTAGTACATGACTGTCTCTTTCTAAAAGAAGCTAGAACCAGCCCTGCACCTCACATGGATCCAGAGATCTCCACATTCATTGCTCTGCCAATTTATATCAAGCTGACAGCTCAAGGGGGAGTGTCTTTCTTAGGAGGCGTGTCTTTATGGAGTAGCTCTCTCCCTATCACAGCTCAGGAGGCAGCTGAAGGATGAAACTGAGCATGTGCGGCCATTTAAGTGAGCAGGACAAAGAAATAAGAAAAAATAAATAAAAAAGTGGCGCCGTACAAATACATTTTATTGCACTCCGTGCATTAAAACTGCATACATTGGTATTATGATGGAAGCAGTTTTATAGGAGAGTGGGAAAAAAATCACCGTTCTATGGCCCTGAACACGAGCCGGTGAGTGATGACTGAAGTATTACATAAGTCATTCCCAAACTGATTAGTCAAGACATCCGGAGTGATGAAATGAGCTAAGGAAACTCTTAATGACATTGCTTTACAGAATGATACAGGAACAGCTCCAGCCATTTTTACATGAATAGGCGCGCCAACAGTAAATCAGCTTTCCAAAACCACATAATCTACATTAACCCATAAATAGTCTGTGCTTTAAATGGCAACGCAAAATAGTAGCTGGTGCAAGCTAATTTCATAGCTAGCCAGAAATAAGCAAGAGTGGCCCTCACCCCCTTGTCCTTAACAACACTGATGATCTATCCTCCAGATAGGTCATCAATATCTGATCGTGTGGGTCCAACTCCTGGCAACCCCAGTGATCAGCTATTTAAGGAGTCATGGCACTTAGACGGGCGCTGTGGCCTCCTCTTTGGTCTGTGAGGTCACATCCATTGGTCCACTGGCATTTGCGAAGCTCAGGCCCACTGCAGTAAATGGGCCTCGCTGCGCAGCCGCTATATAACGTACGGTATGGCACTGTGCCGGTTATACGATCAAGAAGCCACTGCCATGTGGCAAGCAATTGCTGGGAATCATTTTCTTGCCGAGAGCAAAGTGCTGTTCAGATGGCACAATCTGGTGAATGACGACTTAGGTGACCACATGAGAGATCTACTACCAGACGAACGAGCGTTGGCGATAATCTGCTCAAACATTGGGTAGTGTAAGGTCTCAAACTGTGCCACCATAAAATTCTGTCTCAATCTAAGCCAGCCAAGAGAAAAGTGTCCATCCCTGCACCAGATGTATCAGCCAGCCTGAGCCCCCGTGATAAATCTGGTGCAGGTCTAGGCAGTCGGTCTAAGCTTATGCCAGGTATAGGATTAGTAAATCTGCCTCGGTGTGCTCAGGGTCTAGTAATTTCAGTTTGTTCTCCTCACTGCATTTGATCAACCAGTGGCTACCACTAGCCCACACTGCCATACAGCTTGCTACAGTGACCTTGTATCAGTAAAAGTATGCTAGTAATAATTAACAAGGGTCACAAAAAAAAAATTAAAAATGGTTGTGCTCAGGACTAGAAAAAAAAAAAAGTCCTGGATTTTTGTTTCCTCCAGAAATGGCGCTATTCTTGCTCATTGGCCGTTTCTGGCATCGTCCTATATACGTGTCTGATCGTACTCCTGGACAGCCCCTTTAATACAGGAAGTAAAAGACTTTACAACACCTTGCTATTGCACAGTAACAAATCTAGTATTTTAAAGAAATGTAAACAAGGTCTGCTCTGTCAAGATCTGACCTGGAGGACGCCCATGATGCCAAGAAAGAAGGGAATCAGCGCTATTAAAAGCAGGTGGCATTGTATCAGAGAAAACTGGACTGTGACCTTTTCATTCCAGGCACTAATAGGGGACCCAGCGGTGCTCCCTCCCCGAAATCAGACACTGATGTCATGCTATATCCTTCAACCCCAATCTGCTGTCTTCAGAATAACATTACATACATCCAACATAAGCCAATTATGGCTGTGACTAGCTCACTTAGCCCAGACAGAAGACATGTCCAGGATAGAAGGTTTTTATGTAAAAAATCATGACCCCCCTCCTCATCCACCCAAAAAAAAAAAAAACACTTTTGGGGGCAAATAATGTGTTTTCTTCTTAGTCAATGAACCCAATTGTGCCAGTCCTACACAGAGGCGGCCAGTGTCCCTCAATGCCAACACACATGGCAGGATTGCTCTTTCAAGGGCAGGAAGCACAACATGCAGACACAGTAAAAGGCTTTCCCACGAACCCTGAAAACTGTAAAATTCTCAGAAAGCATTGTAAATTCTAACACTAATCTGACGTATATTTTAATCCTAATGAAAACAGTGTTTCAGAGCCGATTTGGATTAGGTACTTCAGACTGTGCCTCCATCTGGAAATTATATACTTCCCAACGCAGGCCACAGCTTGAAAAACAGGTTCAGATGTTTGAAAACTATTCTGCGTAGTTGGAAAACATTTCAAAATTGGAGTACACAAAATTAGACTTTAACCGTACCTTCTAATACAGTACTGGCAACTGCTATTCGCACCTGAACATGTGTCATACGGCAAATACCACCGGAGTGCAATGTGCACAACAAGCATCTAGAAGCTGGTGCTACAGTGCTGGCTACAATAAAACGGTTCTTAAAGGACAAGTCCACCTTCCAGCACCAGTTTAGAACTAAATTTATACAGGTCAGTCACCTAATAAATAGTGTAAATTTTCAAACACATTGAGTTAGCGGTATTTTAGATCAGGGCTGCTGTCACAGCTCTGCTGGTCGCTGTTGGAAAGATCCAACAAGGCTGATCACCAAAAACACAGACACGTGCCTAACAGCTGCTATAATGCAATAAGGATGCTTTTCTAACACTCGACTGGACAGATTCAGGTGATAGAAAGCAACCCGTGATTATATGCATTGCACAGAGATTTCAGCTCTGAGGTGTGTGGAGTAGTGAATACAGCTCTGAACCATAATACAGACTGTAAAAAAAACAGTACTGGTAATAAAATACATTTACAAAGCGTTTTAGAACTATGAAGCCATGTTCACATGTTTCTCAACCACCCAACAAGGGGACATCTACAAAAAAATCTCAGAACTATCATAAAGCAGTAGTGCAGAAAAACAAAATAGGTTCAGCCTAAAAACATTTCCAGCAATCATTTAATAATCCAGATCTTACGGACATCTACAATCAACTACTACATAATCAGTTGGTTCCAGGTTAACCAAAAGCCTTATTTCTAACACTTTCCTTCTCTTTCTGGCCTCTATATAAAGAGGTATCCCCCATCGAGGAAATTTATGGCATATTAATAGGATATGCCTTAAATGACAGACAGGTGCGAGTCCCACCACTGGACCCATCCCTATTCAAGAGCTGGGCCCCACTGACAAGAGAGCGTACCAGACCGTAAATGTTGAGATGGGACAACCCTTTTAAAGTTCACCAACAAGCATATTCAGGAGAGATCTTTGTAGACCGTTTATGGGACTTGTCTTACCACTTCAGGATGTGGCTAGACCTCACCACATTTCATCCTTTAACCAGAGCAAACATTTGTGCTTACCTTGCCTTCTTGCTGGTCTTTGCTTTTGGTGTGGTGGACTTCACCTTTTTCTCTTTCGGCTCTTTGGGAGTTTTAGGCTGTTTAGGAGCCTTGGGTTCCTTCGGCTCTTTCTTTGCTTTGGGTTCTTTAGGCTCCTTCGGTTCTTTTTTAACCTTGGGCTTTTTCTTTTTCTTCCCATCTGGTGCTCCTTCAATTGAGAAGTCTGGGTTATCTCCCATGAAACCTTCTGGACCAAAACCTTTGCTAGCATCCGCAGAAATGTGGTTGTTTTTTTTCTTCCTTTTTTTCTGCTGAGGCTGAGACTGCATTGATGGTAAAAAGTCTTCTGTGGACATTAAAGGAGCATTGGGGCCACCAAGTCGAGTCATATCCGGCACAGAATTATCAAGAAAAGGTTCCGATGGGGAATGCTGCAACAAAAAGAAAACTATCAATGAAGGACAGAAGCAACAATTTACAAGCTACTATGCAGTTGTTCATGTAACATACGACCAATTGTATTACACTGACTTTGGAAAAGTGTTGCAAGTGTCCAGATGGTCAAAGCCAAAATGATGACCACTGGTGCCATTGCAATACAGAAAAGTTAAAAATAAAAGGAAAAATAAGAGTTTATAGAGTTTTACGCATTAAGAATCTTCCACTCCCCAAATTGTCCTCAGTAAAACAAAAAGAGGTGGCACGCAATCGAAAATGGACCTGCCCAGTCAAATGAAAAATATGCATCCAATCAATAGAAGGCCAGACTTGATTACCACACAGATTAATCAGTCACATTGTCTGAAATGTTGCTTTAAATTTGTCATTGACAAGATGGCAACCCAACAGTCCATCTATGAAGGACAAGTCATAAAAAAAGAAAAAAACACTGCAGTCCCAATACATGGCTAGCTTATGGCAAGTTGTTGGGGGCACTTTTTTGTTGAGGATCAACAAGTTGAAAACAGCTATGAAGCATATGCACAAAATTAAACATGAACGTTTGCTCAAAGAATCCAAAAACTCAAGACCCTTTATTATGGGTCAATAATCGCCAAACGAGTAGTCATAAGAAAGCCTATTCCTGATCTTCTCCAGTTTGGTCCTTTCAACTAGCTGAAACCAGACTGTGTAAGAGGACCCTTTGACTGGAGACATCCAGTGACTATGTGGGACACGACTGTGTTTACAACAATTCCAGACGTAACCAGACACAAACCTACCATGTATGTCAAATGCATGAAATGAGCAAATACAGTAACTCCACATCCACTAATAGATGTTTGTATAAAATGCAAAACACCAAGCAGTGATAAGTGGGGGAGGGGATGGAGTAGGCTGAAGTTTAGCAATGTTTGGTAGACCAGCAACGCCTCACATCTTCTAGGGAAAGCTGTTTCTGTAAACATTTAACAAAGAACATATGGTATCTCCTAATCAGGGAGGGAAAAAACCCAACTAGATAGCTCCTTTAATGCCCACAAAAACATACCAGGAAATCTAGAAAACTAGTCACAATATCAAGGTTTCATCAGCATTACCCATGTGCAAACCTATACACCTATAAATGGAGGTAGAGCTTTCCATGAAGATTTAAAGAGGTACTCTTAAGATCTAATAAACGTGGCCAAAATATTCAAGTACATGAAATTAATAATTTATTTGGCATTGATTGGTCATGGATTCAGAGAACCTCTGTAGTAGAGATGAGCAAATCGATTTGTCTCACCAGCAGGGCTTCCTCACCTGTGGGGAGCTGTCCACTCAGGTGAAGAAGCGCTCACCAGCCACATGATTGACAGGGTTGGATATTTAGGCTGGCCCTAATAATTTTCTGCCCGTTACTGTGCTATTTCAATGATAACATGGAGAGGACGGGGGTAATTTACCAAAATGAATGCACACAAAAAAAGGTGGATCGGCTACCCCTGAGCAACCAATGAGATTGCTTCTTTCATTTTCACAAAAGCTGCCTAATAGTAACATCTAAAATCCGACTGGTTGCTACGGGCAACTGCTCCATTTTCTCTTTGCACCAGTTTTGATAAGTAAAACCCCAAGTATAATGCCTCATATGCCTTCACATATTCAGTAAGAGGGAAAGTGAAATGAAATCTTTGGAATATTAGATCTGAAAGTAAAACTAAACCCAGCTACGTGATCTGCCAGGTTGTATGGAGTTGATGCAGGAAACACATCCTCCACAACTCATGCAAGAACATATGGAAGGGTCATGGTAATGGACATTCGCCTAGATGGCAAAAGGAAGGGATACATAAAAATGAAGGTCAGCCATAAGTCTCTCAGGGGCCTTACTGGACAGGAGGACCTGCACTGTACAATTTGTCGGACAGAACAATTAACCAAAAATGTTGATCGATTTTGCTTCATTGAAATATTTCTCAAGAGTTGGTACAGATTTCTGTTAAAATTCATATTTTCTCATGAGGATTTTTAGAAGGTGTCGTCCTGCCCCATGAATAATTTTTTATAACCGTAACATAACAATGGTATAATAGCCTGCTGCTCCCATGTTCAGACTAGTCACACCATAGATCTCTGCTCACCCAGCTATGGTGAGGTCACGTACGACATGTGACTAATGCAGTGGTGACATCATTGGCGTTGAGTTATGTCTACAGCGAGTAATTGCCTGCAGCAGTCACATCCGGTAATAAAAAGGAGTAACACTCCCCTTACCACTGCCCTGCCACTCTGGTGCCATAGATCGTCCCACACCAGGCTCTCCTGCTACAGGGACGACGTGTTCACACGACATGTGACCTCTGCAGCCAATCACTAGCTGTAGTGTGGATACGATGACACCATTTAGATTACTGCTGGACACAGATTAAGGGTATGTTCAGAGGAAGTTTTTTGGGCACAGGTTTTAGAGTGGATTTGGTGCCAGAAACCGGGCCGAATCTTTGCTGAAACCGCCTTCTATTGCTTTCAATGCGAGTCCGCGCCGTAGTGCATGTGGTCGAGGAGTTCTGCCATGCGGTTTTCCAGACTGTGCCAAGAATGTATAGGTCTATTCATGGCACCGAGCCCTCGCATAGCGCCAGCTGTAGGCTGCCCGCAGTTATCTCTTTACTAAATGGAGACAGGCTGGAAATCCAGGAAGTAATAAAATGGTAGCGGCAGAGGATTGGTAAGGTGACTCACATAGCTTATAAAATAACAAAAATTGTATGTAAAAAAAAAATATATATATAATACATGGGACTGGAAAACCCCTTTAAAGGGGTTGTCCGAGTTTTTTATTCTATGTTTCTAACTAGGCAAATGTAACAGCTTTTCAATTAACTCACTATCTCCAGTGGCTGGTTTCTCAGATTTCACTGAGGGTCACAAGACCTGTGATGTCAGCTTCTCTCCCTGCTCTGATAATGTTTGTGCACAAGCCTGAGAGATCTGTACAAGAGACATCACTGTGCTGGCCACGCCCCCCTGCACTGCCGGCTGCTGCTTATTGCTCTCTCCCAGGATTCTTAACCAGGGCTGGGACAAGGTCCACCACCAACAGAGGCTGAGCTGCCCAAGTGCGCCACCCCCCCTGCCCCCCTTTAGATATGTATGTTTGTTATTAATCATTATCTTTATGTTACATTACCCTACTCGTGAGATTTCCCTACCTCCAAACTTCCGGTCGCACTGCTAATGACGTGAGGAGGCGTTCCTGAGTTTTGACGATCTGCGCATGC
Organism: Bufo gargarizans; assembly: GCF_014858855.1. NCBI lineage: Eukaryota > Metazoa > Chordata > Amphibia > Anura > Bufonidae > Bufo > Bufo gargarizans. Next base: position 115,715,617 of record NC_058084.1, on the reverse strand, counting down.
GCAAACGGACAGTTTATGGAAAATCTCAGCAGAGTTCAGCTTCACACCAGGACACTGCGCATCCGCCGGCCGGAGTTAGCCACGCTTGCGCACTGGGCGGTAATATTTCCCTACTGAGGCTCTCCGGCGCATGCGCAGTGTCCCGGTGTGCAGCTGAACTCCGCTGAGATTTTCTATAAACTGTCCGTTTGTGCATGCGCAGATCGTCAAAACTCAGGAACGCCTCCTCACGTCATTAGCAGTGCGACCGGAAGTTAGGAGGTAGGGAAATTTCACGAAGTAGGGTAATGTAACGTTACATTACCCTACTCCGGAAGGCGCGGCAGCGACGTGGTCGTTGGCCTGCCTGCCGCCCAGACTGGCCTGCGTCCTGAGGCTGGAGCCTCCCCAGCCTCTGTGTTGGCCCGGCCCTGTTCTTAACCCCTTCAGCTGTACAGACTCAGGGCTGAAGTGTTTACTGTGTAGCTGCAGGCAGTGAGGACTGAGGAGACAAATGCTGGGCACAGGAGCTGAAAGATAAGTTCTGCAGAGCATTGCAGGTAGGGGGAAGATCCTGTGTGTATCAGCAGTATCATTATACAGCTAGGACTTGTAGTCCTACACATACAACATGCTGCTGAGTATGTCACTCAGGGCAGCACTTGTATTCACTCCCTTAAGCCTCATGCACATGTTCGTGGAACACGGACCGTGTGATACTGGCCTGGATTTCTTCTGAGAGCAGGAGCACACAGCGTTATTAGTTGCTAGGACGCCGTGCGCTTCCTGCTGCCGCCGCAGTACAGTAATAAACTGGTATTATCTATACCAGTGTATTACTGTACTGCGGCGGCAACAGGAAGCGCATGGCGTCATAGCAACCAATGACACCGCGCGCTCCTGCTCTCACAGACGTGTGCATGAGGCTTTAGCAGTGTCATTATACAGCTGGGACTTGTAGTCCTACACATACAACATGCTGCAGAGTCTCCCAGCAGGCAGACATGTCACTCAGGGCAGCTCTTGTATTCACTCCCTTTGCAGAGCAGGAGGAGGGGCAGAGATTGTTTTTATTGCATGTAAACAAAGGGCCAGAAAAGAACCAGGGAAATGAGGAAATAGATATTTGCTTAGCTTAGTTATATATTGCTGACCATCAGACTTACAGTGCTATATCTTTTTTTTCCATTACTCGAACAACCCCTTTTTTTTTTTTTTTTTTTTTTTTTTTTTTTAAACTTAAACACACCTGCTACTAGTCAAACCACTAACTTTGGCTGCCTATACACGACTATTAGGAACACCTTTTTTTTTCTTTTTTTTTTTTTATCAATTCCTGCAGAATTGGTGAGAATTGTGGATGCCATACTACAGAGGCTCTATATAGCAGAATATGAAATAGTTTGTAATGCCCATCTGTGGGCACGCCGTGGGTGCATGAAGTCTATAAGGGAAATAACGGAAGTTAGGGCTCTTTCACACTTGCGTTGTCCGGATCCGTAGTGTACTCCATTTGCCGGAATTACCAGCCGGATCCGGAAAAACGCAAGTGAACTGAAAGCATTTGAAGACGAATCCGTCTTCAAAATGCGTTCCGTGTTACTATGGCAGCCAGGACGCTATTAAAGTCCTGGTTGCTATAGTAGTAGTGGGGAGCGGGGGAGCAGTATACTTACCGTCCGTGCGGCTCCCGGGCGCTCCAGAATGACGTCAGAGCGCCCCATGCGCATGGATGACGTGATCTATGCGATCACGTCATCCATGCGCATGGGGAGCCCTGACATCACTCTGAAGCGCCCCGGGAGCCGCACGGACGGTAAGTATACTGCTCCCCCGCTCCCCACTACACTTTACCATGGCAAACAGGACTTTAGCGTCCTGGCAGTCATGGTAACCATTCAGAAAAAGCTAAACGTCGGATCCGGTAATGCGCCGAAACGACGTTTAGCTTAAGGCTGGATCCAGATTAATGCCTTTCAATGGGCATTAATTCGGGATCCGGCCTTGCGGCAAGTGTTCAGGATTTTTGGCCTGAGCAAAAAGCGCAGCATGCTGCAGTATTTTCTCCGGCCAAAAAACGTTCCGGTCCTGAACTGAAGACATCCTGAACGGATTTCTCTCCATTCAGAATGCATGGGGATAATCCTGATCAGGATTTTTCCAGCATAGAGCCCCGACGACGGAAGTCTATGCCGGAAAAGAACAACGCAAGTGTGAAAGAGCCTTTACTCTGTGTGCATTCAGTTTCCATATGCCCGTTCCTTCCACCCCCCCCCCCCCCCCAAAAAAAAAAAAAAAAAAAAAAAAAAATAGAACATATCCTATTATTGTCCCCATTACGGACAAGGATAGTACTGTTCTATTAAGGGCCAGCTGTTCCGTAAAATACTGAATGCACACAGACGTCATCTGTATTTTTTGCAGATCCATTTTTTTTGACTGCAAAATACATACAGTTGTGTGTATGAACCCTAAATCGTTTGGATCTTCTGCCAGTGTGGTTTTGACTAAGACCGGCGTGTGAAACACTGGTCTTCAGTAAATGAGCCCAACATTTTACACCTGCTCCCCATGGTGAAAGGGCATTGTCAAAAAATAAATAAATAAATGCCATGACCATCCAGTCACCCTGGAAGAGCCCAGCACAATAGCCTAGACCAGGGATCGGCAACCTCCGGCACTCCAGCTGCTGTGAAACTACAACTCCCAGCATGCACAGTTACTCCGCTATTCTCACAACTCCCATAAAAGTGAAAGGAGGATTCTGGGAGTTGTAGCTTCAGAACAGCTGGAGTGCTGGAGGTTGCTGATCCCCGGCCTAGACAAACATAATAATAAAAAAAAAAGCCTACAGCAAAGCTTAGCCCATGCCAACAGCAAATCGATGACACAAGGTGGGACAGTGGCTGGCATCCTGTCGGGCAACTTTTCACAAACCAAATGACATGTTCTTGGTTTACAGCAAACTGGGTCTATTATGTAAAGATAGCAGGATGAGGATTTAATCCAATGAAAAGGTACAAAGGTAAAACTAGGGGACGGCCGCGTGCTTTCAATCCGGATTATACCCAAACAACCCTACTTAACCCTTCCCCGCAGACATCAATTACCTATAGGGATCTTTAATAAGTAAAGCCGTGTCAGCTCCGAACACTGCGAGATGCAAGGACGATTATATTTATTGAATGTTTCCCTACATCAGACCGCTCGCCAATGGCCAAATACTTCCTGTGAGAGCGTACAGTAGGTTATGTGAAACACAACCACTTATGCTGAAGTATTCCTGAAAGTAGATCATTAATATTTTAGTCTGCAAGCCAGCTCATGGGGAGAGAGAAGACGGCAAGTGGAGTACACTCTAAATATCTAATAACTGAAAAGAAGGTCATCTCCATGCCATCTGCTTACACTGCTCCATATATCGAAAAAACTATAAGGAAAAATGTAGAATGCAACCATTGTAGTAGATGGACCAGGTGCGCCACAGCAAGAGATGGTACTTGGTAGCTTCACGCCAAGTCGGGACGAGGCGGCCGCAACACCTTCCTACCTATCTATACACATACATACATACATACACACAAACAGTGGTCCCTCAAGCTACAATATTAATTGGTTCCAGGACAACCATTGTATGTTGAAACCATTGTAACTTGAGTAAGTAAGCTCCAAAGCCCCAAGATGAGAAAACAATTCTATAAAGGGGTTCTCCAGGAATAAAAAAAAAAAATAATACTTAAAAGGAATTTTTCAAGATCTTTAATGGATAAGGAGCCGCTCAGAATGCATCAGTTTGGCTCTGTTCCGTCTCCATTCCGCTCTGGAGGCGGACACCAAAACGCTGCCGCTTGACGAAACTGAGCCAAACGTCCTGACACACAATGTAAGTCAACGGGGACGGATGCGTTTTCTGTTACACAATCCGGCACAATTGAAAATTGATCCGTCTCCCATTGACTTTTTAATGGAGTTCATGACGGATCCTTTTGGCTATGTTACAGATAATATAAACAGATCCGTTCATGACGGATGCATGCGGTTGTATTATTCTAACGGATCCGTTTATGCAGATCCATGATGGATCTGCCCAAAACGCGAGTGTGAAAGTAGCCTTAGACAGATAAAACAAGTCCTTCCATATAACAGTCAGGAATAGCTGCTACCTAGTACCTAATCCAGCTATTGTACCAGATAAGTGGCCTGGATTGGTTGGATCGGGGTCTGAGACATTGTATGTGGAGTCTGGTTTCAACTCACAATGGGTCAGGAAAATTATATACAGAAAATATTGTATCCTGAGGGAGCACTGTATAACATATAGTCTCCTCTCCGCCTCCTTCCTATACAAGGACCTCCGGAGGCGGTCACGGAGTATGCCCACAACATTCTACTATAGAAGACATTCCCTTTTAAAGTTTTACATTCATATCATCCAAGAAAAATACATGTGGGCCAACGTCAGGCATAAGACAGTATCCTGAAAGATATCACTATGTATGCCCCCATAGAGTACATGCACATGTTCAGAATTCATGCGCAGAGAATCCGCAGGTGTTCGCAGGCAAATCCGTGCGGTCAATCCGCATTAATTGGTGCGGATTTTCCTAAGTGAATGAAGAAAATCTACATACATACATACACACACACACACACAGTACAGACCAAAAGTTTGGACACACCTTCTCATTCAAAGAGTTTTCTTTATTTTCATGACTATGAAAATTGTAGATTCACACTGAAGGCATCAAAACTATGAATTAACACATGTGGAATTATATACATAACAAAAAAGTGTGAAACAACTGAAAATATGTCATATTCTAGGTTCTTCAAAGTAGCCACCTTTTGCTTTGATTACTGCTATGTACACTCTTGGCATTCTCTTGATGAGCTTCAAGAGGTAGTCACCTGAAATGGTCTTCCAACAGTCTTGAAGGAGTTCCCAGAGATGCTTAGCACTTGTTGGCCCTTTTGCCTTCACTCTGTGGTCCAGCTCACCCCAAACCATCTCGATTGGGTTCAGGTCCGGTGACTGTGGAGGCCAGGTCATCTGGCACAGCACCCCATCACTCTCCTTCATGGTCAAATAGCCCTTACACAGCCTGGAGGTGTGTTTGGGGTCATTGTCCTGTTGAAAAATAAATGATGGTCCAACTAAACACAAACCGGAAGGAATAGCATGCCACTGCAAGATGCTGTGGTAGCCATGCTGGTTCAATATGCCTTCAATTTTGAATAAATCCCCAACAGTGTCACCCGCAAAGCACCCCCACACCTCCTCCTCCATGCTTCACGGTGGGAACCAGGCATGTAGAGTCCATCCGTTCATCTTTTCTGCGTCGCACAAAGACACGGTGGTTGGAACCAAAGATCTCAAATTTGGACTCATCAGACCAAAGCACAGATTTCCACTGGTCTAATGTCCATTCCTTGTGTTCTTTAGCCCAAACAAGTCTCTTCTGCTTGTTGCCTGTCCTTAGCAGTGGCTTCCTAGCAGATATTCTATCATGAAGGCCTGATTCACACGGTCTCCTCTTAACAGTTGTTCTAGAGATGTGTCTGCTGCTAGAACTCTGTGTGGCATTGACCTGGTCTCTAATCTGAGCTGCTGTTAACCTGCAAATCGCCTGGTGACTCGGATGAACTTATCCTCCGCAGCAGAGGTGACTCTTGGTCTTCCTTTCCTGGGGCGGTCCGCATGTGAGCCAGTTTCTTTGTAGCGCTTGATGGTTTTTGTGACTGCACTTGGGGACACTTTCAAAGTTTTCCCAATTTTTCGGACTGACTGACCTTCATTTCTTAAAGTAATGATGGCCCCTCGTTTTTCTTTACTTAGCTGCCTTTTTCTTGCCATAATACAAACTCTAACAGCCTATTCAGTAGGACTATCAGCTGTGCATCCACCTGACTTCTCCACAATGCAACTGATGGTCCCAACCCCATTTATAAGGCAAGAAATCCCACTTATTAAACCTGACAGGGCACACCTGTGAAGTGAAAACCATTTCAGGTGACTACCTCTTGAAGCTCATCAAGAGAATGCCAAGAGTGTGCAAAGCAGTAATCAAAGCAAAAGGTGGCTACTTTGAAGAACCTAGAATATGACATATTTTCAGTTGTTTCACACTTTTTTGTTATGTATATAATTCCACATGTGTTAATTCATAGTTTTGATGCCTTCAGTGTGAATCTACAAATTTTCATAGTCATGAAAACTCTTCGGCACTGCATGCATCGATTATTTAAAATGCTCATAGAATACAATGTACATGACCTACGGAGCGGATTTTCGGCACGCAATCCTGATAGTGTGCATTTAGCCTTAGGCCTCTTGCACCAAATGTTTTTTTCCCCGTTTCCGTTCCGTTTTTTTTGCGTTCCGCATACAGAACCATTCATTTCAACGGATCCGCCAAAAAAAAAAAAAAAAAAAAAAAATAATGAAGGTACTCTGTATGCCTTCAGTTTCCGTAGATAGGACATGTTCCATTATTGTCCGCATAACGGACAAGGATAGTGATGTTCTATCAGGGGGCCAGCTGTTCCGTTCCACAAAAAACTAAATGCACACGGACATCATCCGTATTTTTTTGTGGATCCGTTTTTTGCAGACCGCAAAATACTGAAAAAGCCATAAGGTCGTGTGCAAGAGGCCTTAGTGAGAAATTTCACAACTGCAAAAAATAAAATTTTTTTTTAAAAAGGACACTACCAAAAGACATTTATGAAAGATCAACAGATTATGCCAAAAATATCTGAAAGATACCTGGCATATCTCTGGGACTCCCGTCCATGTGGAGAGTGAGGTCCCCAAAAATGTAGCCTTCTGCACCAAATGCCTATGCACATTTACTACCGGGCTTCCAGGATTTTTTTTTCAGTCCCCTTTTACATATTAATCCTGTTATAGGGTTGTTTTCTAGCGCATGATGCTATAGCCTAGGTCCTATTTACCCAGCATGCAATTCTGGTTTCTCAGTCTAGTACAGTCGGTGTTTGTGCGAGGCAACGTGCAGGAGAGCTGGCACGCTTCCCTAGTCATGACAATCCGAATACGTATATTGCACAATTACCAAATAGCCGGTCTAGAAACTGTTATTAAGGGATCTTCAAGGAAAGGTCACCTTGAACAGGCCCCCATGCATCTCTGCAGCGGGTGGCTTGACAGAAGGTGAGAGCGTACGACGACGCTTTATAATCAGACCTGTCGGAAACACTTACTGAGAATAGCTCTGCATGTAAGACTGGAGCCTAAATAGATTAACATGCTATAAAGTGAGGCCAAGATATCACTCCCACCGGAGCTCGTAATGCACTAAAGCCAAAGTGTGCAACTGGAAATTCAGAAGGAAAACGGGGAGAGCAAATCACAACGCAACCGATCAACCTAGTCTTTCCAAGGGACTCGCCTGGATGCTGCACCTCAACATTGGTATAACCACAAACCATACACCAGCCAGAGATCTATTACACAGCTATACAGAATATACTGCCTTAAAGGCGATGAGGGGTAACTTTTTTTTATTTTTTATGATTGCATTTTATTCATTTTGAGCTAAAAAATATTTTTTTTCAATTAGTCCTTATTAAAATGGGCCAATAATCGTCCAACCTATTAATTGGGGGACAGTTTGTTCCTGATCACGTATACGTGTCCATCGTTGGAGCAACAAGTGACCAACTGCTGATCGCATCTTTTATGGGAATATAACATTTTTTGGTTGGCAGCACATCTCCATGGGATGCTCTGCCGACAAACTGTATGGGAACGAACGATCGCAAAAAAATTAAAAATTAAAAAATCTGCTACTTTTTAGGGAAATAATTGAGCGCCGATACATCCACTACATCGCTAATCAGTGCTCGCTTATTGAACCCTTAGGCTCTGTTTACACTATAGCTGGACCGTATGTCGGACTTCTACACATACTGGTATAATATTATAATATATGCCGAAAAATGGGCCCGCTTACGTGTTTCTGTGAGGTACATATATGTCTTTTTGCAGTACATCACATGAACCTCTCTCACTCATCGGATTTGTCAGGTACAGGCAAAGATCAAGCCACAAGCTGTAGCTGACAGACCCACAACCTAACCACGGCTCATGTCACAGTAGTGGAAACGCCTTGTACAAACCGTCTGGGAAGGAGAGAGAAGAGCTCTGCTGCAGATACACTACACAGCTGTACCTCTGTCGGGCGGAAGTGCAGTTGCCCTTTAAATGTACGATAAGTTTATAGCAGATGGTGGACTGATCCGGCTATGTTTGTACAGCTCTGTTTACTCGGAAAATAAAAGGATGGGATGTTCGCTGTCTGCTGCCATTTTCTATAAAACTCTACAATGAGGACATATCTGTTTTATAATGGCCCTGATAAGCTACGAGATTGTACTATCCTTAGTAAAGGTGTGTGCCAAGTTGAGTCATCCTCGTGTCAAGTTTAGTTAGTTTGGAAGCTGATGGCCACAGTTACAGCCCCCGTCACCTAGCCTCTCTTTACCTCCAAAGATGACCCGTCAACGCTCCCGACATGTCTTAGTAAATACTGTAACAAAAATCTTTCTGGAGACACTTCATTGAACTCAACATTCTGACGTTCCTTTGTTATGCCTCCTGAAAATGTATGAAAAAAATTTGCAAGTGGATGTTAAAAGGGCATCTGTCAGCAGATTTGTACCTATGACACTGGTTGACCTGTTACATGTGGTGCGCTTGGCAGCTGAAGGCAACTGTGTTGGTCCCATGTTCATATGTGCCCGCATCGCAGCGAAAAATTACATTTCAATATACGCAAATGAGCCTCTAGGAGCAACGTTACACCTAGAGGCTCTGCTCTCTCTGCAACTGCTGTGCCCTCTGTACTTTGACAGGGCCAGGCAGTGAAAACATCAGACCTGGCCCTGTCAATCAATGTGCAAGAACATGGCAGTTGCAGAGGGAGCAGACCCTGTAGGAGTAAGGGAAACGCCCCCGTTGCTCCTAGGGGCTCATTTGCATACATTAAAACTTCATTTTTCTCAGCAATGCGGGCACATATGAACATAGGACCAACACGGATGCCTTCAGCTGCCAAGTGCACATGTCAGAGGGTATCTTAGGTACAAATCTGCTGACAGATGCCCTCTAATGTCCTCCTTGTCAAAAGAAACAGGTCCCTGTTACATGCAGTTGTTAATCTAGAACAGGCATGGCCAACCTGCGGCTCTCCAGCTGTTGTAAAACTACAACTCCCACCATGTCCTGCTGTAGGCTGCTATCTGTAGGCAGTCTGGGCATGCTGGGAGTTGTAGTTTTGCAACAGCTGGAGAGCCTCAGGTTGGCCATCCCTGATCTAGAACATAAACTTCAAGGAGGAATAGCAGAGGAACAGTACAAAGCAGAGTTCTCAGAAAAGATGCTCCAGAAGTCTTGTTTCATGAGGAATTCAAGAACTTACTAGAACAGATATGTCGGAAGCACTGACAGGTCCTCTCTAAAGGGGTTATGAATGAAGCATTTCAATAAGTATTATCTGAATATACATAAAATATTCCTTTTTTTTTTAATGTACATTCCGTTTTCCTCAATGGTAGCTCCCCCTGCATTCTCTAAACATGATCAATGCTTCCTTCCCCCTCGCTCAGTGCTGGCAGTCCTCTCACGCTCAGAAAAATATAGCTATATCTCCCTCTAGACAGTAGAGAAGGAAGTCCTGAGGGCATTACCATATGTATCCCTGGTGCTATATGTGAGGGACTATTTTGTATAAAGAGGACAAAAGGGACCACAGGAGGCAACTGCCAGGCTTCCTGAGAGATGCAGGTGCTTGAGTGTCTCATGTGAGCTGCTGCCCACTCACAGAAAGGAGTCCTGAAGATAAGCAGACACATAACTAAGGCCTCATTCACATGACCGCTGTTTGGGTCCACAACAGAGCCACATTTTTTGCGGCTCAGATTAAATTTATTGGGGCCACAAAAGATGTGGACAGCACTCAGTGTGCTGTCCGCATCCGTATGTCTGCTCCGTGGCCCCGCAATAAAAATAGAACATGTCCTATTCTTGTCCGTTTTGAGGACAAGAATAGGCATTTCTATTATGGGTGGCCCGTTCCATTCCACAAACTACAGAACGCGCACAGAGTCGGCATCCGTGTTCTGCAGACTGCAAAACACAGCGCGTTCGTGTGCATGTAGCCTAAAGATTAAACTGGATTTGTCGGATAGCCCCTTTAGCCAAGCAATGGCACACTAGTATAGAACGTATCGCAGCATAACATGCTGTATTTTGCCCAATTCTGGAGCTTGGGAAAGTGGGGTGGCAAACCCAGAGACTGAAGTGACCATAATGCCCGCTATACAGACCTTACCAGAAACCCTACCGAAATGCTAGCAAATAAGTAATTCTGCACAGATGAATGTGTCATTTGGGGCATTAATTGTAGAAATGAAGTCAACATTAAAGTTATTTCATGCAAATGGACAGGAAGGGCCAAGCAAAAACGGCGAGAAGATGAAGACTCCGGTGAACTGCAGCTTCCTGCCTGTGACCTGGAAGAACAACATTCCTCCCCCCAACCTACAGCGAGGCTACCTAGACTGAGGAGCAGTTACGTCTTGTCCAGATTAACCTATTTTCCATGGGGATCAACGAGCTGCGAAGGCATTAAAGAGACATCTCATGAAGGGTGCTAAATGGAAAGTGACACTAAAGAAGGACGTTCCACATCTGCTTAGTCTGGCATGGCGAGGCCCCACCAGCTGCTGGACAGCAATGTTCCTCTACCTCCACTCACCAGTGCCACCCCGCTCATTGCCCAATCCTGCCTAAGGTAACAGAGGACAGTTTCAGGAACCATGCAACAGCCCCGTGGGCATTATTAGCCCTTAATGCATCACCATCGATCCAATCAAGTACAATAGAAGTTGTGGTGCTCCTCCATAAAAACTGTAGAGCTGTACATGCTCAAGATGCAAGATCTGGAAGTCAGGCCAGACATAGCTCTCAAGTCTCGATGACCTAGTGCAGATAACAGTATGGTCATAAACGATGCAGAGGCAAGGATGTGAAGAAGAGTTCCATAGTTGCAGCCAAAAGTGACCACCCCCCTTCCCATATGACAAGCCTCCCCCCTCCGCCGTACCAGGGCACACCTTTTCTGAATAATGGCTGCAGCCATTTAAATGACTTTGCAGTACGAGAGCTCAGCCAGGATTAAATTATTTCTACTCCCACCAACTGCTCGTCAGCATGGATGTAATTACGGGGAAGCCTGCTAAGCAACTCTCCTTAACCCCTGTACGGGCAAGAAGAGAGTCGCCAAAGAACAGTGCTCGTCCTACCCCATCTGGCCCCGCAGGGGTTAATCCTATCGGAGCCGGGACAGCTGCTCCTGAATTTATGTTTAAAATGAGATTACGTGATTAAGTAACCAAGCTTGATAAATGAGGAGCCAGTTTTATGACAATAATGTACCTTCAGACTTCTTAATGGCTAAATTTGTCACAGGGAGATATACATTTTTTTCTTACTTTTATATTACTGTAATTTTTTAAAGGGAGATTAAATATAGAATAAAAAATATCACATTTCAGCATGTAACCTACAATTTTTCTTCTTCTTTCATCTTCACCATCAGTATCATCTTTTTTGTGTAGACTGGGGAATTGTAGGAGAAATTTCAGAAATTTGCTACTAGCACCTAACCTTTTAACGCACCCATATAGGGGGGGGGAGGTAAGTAGTGCCATTAAATGTTATTCCTCATTTATCATTCTCTGGTCTTTCTGTTCCTCCTTTAAATCACATGATCTGCCATGAGCCAAATTTATAGCTTATATAGGTGATGTTCTGTGATAAATTTGGTGCTTGCCTAGACCAGCCTCAGTCTATGAGCTCATGCGCATGATCCGCCCAGGAAACGGTCCATGTGCTGGCCATATCTCCCAGGCCAAGGGCGGCTCCCGTGACCCGAACTGACTGCATCATAGTGACTTATGATAGAGTCAATCTCCATCTGACCACGGGGCTATGGTATCGTGCTCACATGATTATTCGAGTACAGTACAATAGACCCCAGATCAGAACGATCATAAATGACTATGATACAGTCAGTTCAGGTCAGGAGGCCCGTAAGATACGGTAGACATAGAGAGCACGTTTCCCGGGCCGATCACAGTCGCGTGCATGAGCCCAAAGCTATCTACCTTTGAAACCAGATTAGCACAAATCGGCCCCATCGTCTTTAGTACGGACAGGAAATCAGCCGCCCATTGAAAGTCTCATAGGAATACACAGAGACCGACTTCCAGACCACACTAAGGACGCTGTCTATATGAAGAGTAGGGCCTCATGCAGACATCAGTGTCCGCGTTAGTGCCTGCAAAATACGAATACCTTCCGTGGGCACTTCATGTATTTCTCGCTCTCATCAACAGAAAGGGCTATTCCGGTAAGTAACTAGACCGAAATAAGACATTTTCTATAGTTTGCAGAATGTAAAAACAGATCTGCAAAAAAACACGTGTGCGTTGCTCCGATAGAAAAGAATGGGTCAGTGCACCGTCAGGAAAAAAATAAAAATAATCCGATAGAACACAGATGAAAAATACAAATACATGAGGCCTGATAAAATCAGAAATAAAGCACTCGGTAAGAAAATTAATGGCACTTTTATTAAAAACGATTCGTGGTCATGGCTACAATAAAGTCTACTTTTATAGGGCATCTGTCAGCAGATTTGTACCTATGACACTGGCTGACCTGTTACATGTGGGCTTGGCCGCTGAAGACATCTGTGCTGGTCCCATGTTCATATGTGCCTGTATTTCTGAGAAAAATGAAGGTTTAATACATGCAAATGAGCCTCTAGGAGCAGCGGGGGCGTTGCCATTACTCCTATATTACACTCTGCAACTGCCGCATCCTCTGCACTTTGACAGGGCCAGGCAGTGAAAAAGTCATATCTTGCCCTGTCAAAGTGAAGAGACAGTTGCAGAGAGAGCAGAGTCTCTAGGTGTAATGGCAACGCCCCCGTTGCTCCTAAAGGCTCATTTGCATATATTAAAACTTAAAATTTTCTCAGCAGTGCGGGCACATATGAACATGGGACCAACACAGATGTCTTCAGCTGCCAAGTGCACATGCAACAGGTCAGCCAGTGTCATAGGTTCAAATCTACCCTCAAACCTGTCGCTGCTCCTGACATTTCTACTTCAGTAATTGTATTCTTCAGAATAGTACAATTCTGGAGCTTAGCTTTTCTTAGAACTCTGCATTGTACCATTCTTCTGTTATTCCTCCTAAAAGTGTAGCTGATGCATAAACTGACAACCGGGCGTTACCATTCTACTTGTCAGAGAGGCATGTCCAAGTCGGTCAACGTCAGCATGTAGGGACACACTCCCACCCAGTTGTCAATTTGCCTATTTATTTACTGGAGGAAGAACAGAGGAAAGATGCAATATACAGTTATGAGAAAATGGTTATATTACTGGAAATACAATTACTTGAAAAAACAGACATGTCAGGAGAGGCGACGGGTCCTCTTTAATTATGAATGACATGGCCAAAGGGACTCTCTAATTATGGCCTGGCAGCTCACACGCAAGTCACAGAACGCGGCGATCACGTCCTGAACACGAACATCCTCCTGGAAACAAGCCGAAGCAAAGTACATACCTGCGAGTGATTCACCTCGCATTCGATGATGCAATGGTGATTCACGCTCCTTGTGCTTTAGTAAACAGGGGCGGAAGAAAGGCGAAATGTTCACTTGAAAAGGAGGTTTGTGCTAATTTGCCATTTAAGTCCTCTGATTGTGCCCGATTATCAGGGAGTCGCTCCCTGCCACCGAGGACATAGTGCAGCAAACCCGATGGAGAGAAGGCTGGTGGCATTTAAAGTAAGGTTTAAAGAATCATTTGTTTGGAAGCTGAAAAAGAATGTGAAAATTTCAAGCTGCCAAGAAAGTGGACATACCACACAGCGAGAAGTTAATTAGTTGAACGTATGCCCAAACCCACGGACCGGGTGCATTCTGCAGAGAACGCCGGCCTCAGAATGTTATTGTTTTTTGTTTATTTCCTTGGTGGAGAAAAACAATGTATCAGCCGGGAGAACTCGGGACGGTTCGGATGTTTGTGCATCCTGTTTACGAGCGCCATCCGGACAACTGGTTGTATGATCAAATACGCAGGTAGGCAACAAGATTCAAGGCGGTGCAAAGACCAGGCAAAAATTTGGTTGAGTGATGTCATATGACCCCATTAACAAAAGCACCAAGTCACCACCGAGTGTGACCTGATGCAATTATCAGCAGTGCCACTGCAATTCCAGGCAATATTACACATCAATGAGAAGATGTACCATAGGAATCCAAGAACGAAACTGAACAGCAGATTCAGCCTGCTATGTCTGCACTCGGCAGTCTACTTTTAACGAAGAAGACCATGTTAAAAGTCTTTAGCACTATAAAGGGGCTTTCCGGGGCTTTTACGCTCCTCAACATTGAAACTGCAACATCAAGAAGGACAAGCCGTAAGGTTGTGCAAATTGAGGCAGCAGCAGGTGTTGCTAAAATCTGAAAATGATAAAAAATATTCAAGCACCTAGCTCCAATCTGTTGCATGTGGGAGGGGCATAAAAGCCAGTTTGAAGGCAAACTTTTAGCCACATGAAATCTCAAAAAATAGGATAAAGTCATGTAAGATCATTGTGTGATGCTTCTTGTTTGTGGACATGCCAGTTATTGCAGCTTGTTGGAAACGGAGAAGGACAGAATCCTTGAACTCCGAGACTATGGTTTATCACTCTAGTACAGTGGTGGCGAACCTATGGCACAGGTGCCAGAGGCAGCACTTGGAGCCCTCTCTGTGGGCACCCACACCCTGGAAAAAGTCTGAGTGTACCAATATGCCTTAGACCTTTCCTGCCATTCATCAGCGCAGGACGCACCATGAATAGCACAGGCAGCGCGCTGAATGTAGACAGGCTATTATAGCTACTACATGATAAAGTACATGAAAGATATACTATATTGGACTGTAGGATTCAGGTTAACTTGCCACGTTGGCACTTTCCGATAAATAAGGGGGTTTTGGGGTTGTGGTTTGGGCACTCTGTCTCTAAAAGGTTCGCCATCACTGCTCTAGTAGATCTCTACTCATCTAGGCTGGGAATTCAGCACTGTTCAATATTGTGTGTCCCGATAGTTAGGAGAACAACGATGAACTGGAATGACAGCAACAGTTGCACAGAGGAGAATCTCTGCACTGACAGATCATCTAATTAGAAGAAAAGCACATAGTGATCTATTATGTACTGAAAGTGAAATTGGACGTCACATCCCAAGCCTAGGGCGACAAACAGTGTCTACACAAACCATCAAAAGGTGTTTGTATGACTTTGGGCTACGAGCCAGACCTCCAGCTACAGGTTTCCCCTTGAGAGAGATTGGTCTGGAGACTACATCAGCAACGCCATAAAGAGGAATTCACAAGGGAACATTACACCAGTCCTACTCTCGGGATTATGATGTAGGGTGGCATAATCTACAGTAGCCAGACCCCTTAAAGGGGTTGTCCAGGATTGGGGACATTGTTGTATCAGTACCAGAGTGACATACATATGTCACACATACATGTCCTACCTGCACTACATATTTCTGAAGCCCCGTTTTGATACTGCAAGTTATGGGCCGGAAATGACTATTTTTGTAAAATGAGTGACGTACCAGGTCCCTTGCAGGGAAGCAAAAGCATCTTCTTCCAACCCGGTGACGTCACCGTCAGTCTAACTCATTATGCAAAGCGCATGGAGGGGCGATAACTAGGTTTGCAGACATTGCATTAAGCCACGCCCCTCCGGTCCGGCGACTTCACCGGGCATGGATCTTTCTACTGAATGGAGGCAGAATGAATACAGAGCTAGGAGGAGTTTATGGGTGTAAATATGGGGGAGGAATATGTGCTGCTGGAGGCGGAATATGTATAAGGGGGGCAGATCGATGGGGGAGTGGACAATGTGCGGCAGGAGAATATGTATGAGGGGGGCGAGTGTAGGGACGAGTTGAAAGACAGTAGAAACCAGGAGATGCTGCGCTGGGACCCACAGTGCAGTGCGGCAGGAAGTCATCACAGAAATAAACATCCATGTCAACAATCTGTGGGGGACCATAGGAGCCATGCAGGTTAAAAAATACCTAAAAACATCGGGGGAATCTTGACTCTGCTAGTAATAGTGAGTAAACTATATTTGAAAAAATAAATTTTGATCCCGGACAACCCCTTTAAGTTTTCATTTCAGGTACACTAATAGCTCAGCATTACATTGATTTGGTTGTGGAACCAGCAGTGCATCCATTTCTACGAAGTGTGCCATAAGGCTTTTTTTTATATATCAGTCAGGTGAACAGAATCCGATGAAGTATGAACGCCACCAAGCATTAAAAAAAAAAAAAAAAAAAAAAAAACACGAGAAGAGGATAAGATGCAGTAGCTGTCCCTTTTTTTCTTTACAAGTGTAGTCAATGGATGACACATGCCAGTTTCAGAACCTTCCATTAGGACTACAGCGTAGGTCAGGTGCCCAACGCGTACCACCAACGAAAAGGCTTGAACACTATACACAAAGAGCCTTACACCTCTGCAAGAATACCGAAAACTGGATGCTGCATGGTGATCAGCTAATGGGATCAGAAGTGTTGTCATAGTTATTAAGGCAATCAAGAATCGTTCAACTACTTTGTTTTATTGTAAAGATTGGCCTTGTTCCTCAACACCTCGGATGAAGAATAGAAAACACATCTAGTGCATCACATTACCATTTAACTAGGGTTCAAGGGCTAGAAATATGAAATTATCACATTCCAATAAAATATTGATTGATCAGGTCTAATATGGATCCATCTATAGGTGGCTTCTATACCAGCAGCTGTGCATCTACCCTTCATAAAGAGGATGGCCTTCATAGATGGTCACAGTAGATGCCTGGTTGAGATCAGTTTTCTCACCAGAGGTCCCAGCAAAGAAAGGGTGTTCTCTCCTCTCTCCCCCCTCCCGAACCACCTTCACTCCACTTTTTAACCTCTGATAACAGGCCAGATGACTTCAGCATCCACCAAACCCAAATGCAGTTGTTGACGAGCATTGAGATGCTAATGCAAGAACTGGCTATAAGCGGCCTGGTGAGCAGATAATGAATGGCACCAATTACTCTCCCTCGGTCAGAGAGTACCTGAGATGGAGGAATCATTCAGAGGTCTTCACGCTCAAGGGCAAACAGTCCCTGATGCATGTGTAATGGAGGAGAGGAATGAGGAAGATAAGGGATGCGGCACGCAGGATGCTGAGCGGCTGTGTTATATATCAGGTGTAAACCAGCCCGGGCTGATCATGTGTGAAGGGGACACTCAGCTCAAAGGCTCTCATCCATATTGGCTGAAGAAAAGATGACGTGCGTCCAAGAGATTATGGAGCTTAAGTCCGGAAAAGTGTCTGCCCCCAGGAACCATGTTAGGATATTGCGTGGCGGCGCTCTTTCAGAAAAAGCACCATGGGTCCCATCAACAGGTGACAGCAGATGGAATGAAGTCTGCTGAAAATATGACCAGGGGTCATTTAAAGGGATCCTCATCTCCATTAATCTGCAGCGTGTTAGGCTACTTTCACACTAGCGTTCGGGCGGATCCGTTCTGAACGGATCCGCTCATATTAATGCAGACGGAGGCTCCGTTCAGTACGGATCCGTCTGCATTAATAACTTTAAAAAAATTCGCAAGTGCGCAAGTGCGAAAGTAGCCTGCGCGGATCCGTTCAGACTTTCAATGTAAAGTCAATGGGGGACGGATCCGCTTGAAGATTGAGCCACATTGTGGCATCTTCAAACGGATCCGTCCCCATTGACTTACATTGAAAGTCTGGACGGATCCGCACGCCTCCGAACGGCCAGGCGGACACCCGAACGCTGCAAGCAGCGTTCAGCTGTCCGCCTGTCCGTGCGGAGGCGAGCGGAGCGGAGGCTGAACGCCGCCAGACTGATGCAGTCTGAGCGGATCCGCCTCCATTCAGACTGCATCAGGGCTGGACGGCTGCGTTCGGGTCCGCTCGTGAGCTCCTTCAAACGGAGCTCACGAACGGAAACCCGAACGCTAGTGTGAAAGTAGCCTTACAGAGCAGGAGAAGCTGAGCAGATATGTAATTTTGTGGGAAAAGGTTCAGAAAAATGTATAAAATGTATTCATTCAAATCTCTGCTCTTTTTGAGCTCCATAGCCATGTGGACAGTATCAGTTATTGACAGCCTTCCCTGTATGTGTGCACAGACATAGCTATCAATCACTGATAAGATCACCCGTTTGGCTACCGAGCTCAGAAAGAGCTGAGATTTTAATGAATAAATCACAAATATTACTTACAGTTTTACCACAAAACTATACAATCTCCTCACCTACTTTGGCTCTATAACATACTACCTGCAGATTACACTGCATTTTCATGATGACCGGTTTCCTGTAAAAGGGGTTCGTGCCACTAAAAATAAACATTCAGCATTTTTCAAACCAGCACCTGGATGTGAATACTTTTGTTATTGCCTGTAATTAAAAATGTATTACAACCACCAATCAATGTAGTCAATAAAATGTATCTGTAGAGATCCACCTGTTTGGGCTTTTCCTTATTTCTTGTACACCTCCCTGAGGTGGTCGCACGTGCTCAGTTTAAATCTTCAAGGGCCACCAGCAATATCTTCTGTTAGAAACTGACAGTTAAAGAAAAAGAGATTCTGTAGATAGGCCACGCCCCCTTATCTGCCAGGCTGAAGATAACCTAGCATAATTGAAGCAATAAATGTGTGTGGGGGGGGGGGGGGGGGGAGATCTATGGATCCATGTGAGGTACAGGGCTGGTTCTGGCTTTTTTTTTTTAGAAAGAAATTGTCATGTTTTATATCTTGTCTGGTTTTCATTTTTTTACATCAATCGCGGCATAACCCCTTTAAGGGCCTCTAACACAGGACAATGAGGAGCCAAACAATTGTTCGTTTCTGATCAAGAGGTGCCCAGCGATCAAATGAAAAACCATAGCTCCCTCGTTTGATGTTTTTTACGCAGGGATAAAAATGATTTTGTCATCAGCACATTCCTTCATGGAAACAGGACTTATTCTTCAGACACTAATGTAGGAGAAGGGATTGAACACCATTGATCGGCGCTCATTTATCCGTCCATTTAAAAGGACCCTTAGGCTCTGTTCACATTGCATTTCAGCCTCAACATTTATTGTATACAATGAGAAATCCCCTGACAATATTCACCCAGCTTAGTAAAACATTGGAAGTCAGCTATGTTTTTTCATCAGCATCCGGGGCCATATGCAAAAAAATTAATATACAATTAAATATTTTTTATATAAATATTGGTAGTCCTCGGGTGACTGTATGCCTCTTGTGGCACGTGACAAAGCCTTCTGTAGAAGGTATAAATAAGACAATGATTTGCATCTGATGTGTAATATCAGAAGGGTTAATTAATAAAGTGGCAGACCTTTATTTCTATCTTTGACATCATCTTTAAATAGGACCCATCAGCACAGTCCTCTCTTATAGAGCAGAAGGAGCAGAGTAGATTGATGTATAGTTTTGTGGGAAAAGATTCTGTAAAACGTGTAATTTATACATTTATATCTCTGCTCTTTCTGACTTAGTTTGTATACGGGGGAGGTGTTAGCCGTGACTGATAGCATTCTCTGTGTACGTGTGTATACCATAGTCACTGATAATTGTACAGGGGAGAGGTGTTATCAGTGATTAATAGTATCCTCTGTGTAAGTGTGTATACAGAGATAGTTGTCAGTCATTGATAGTTGTACACAGGGGGCAGTCTTATCAGTGATTAATAGTAACCTCTGTGTAAGTGTGTATACAGAGATAGCTGACAGTCACTGTTCGATTTACACAGGGACAGACTTGGGTTTAGAAAATGCAGATGTTTACATGTATAATTTACAAGTTTTACTGAATCTTTCCCCCAAAAATTCTATACCAGTCTGCTCAGCTCCTCCTGCTCTATAATATGCTGCCTGCAGACTGCACTGCATTTTGTACTAACAGGACCTCTTTAAAGACTCCAGTTCAAGTACTTTCCCACAGAATAATTCCACCACCGCGACCCACAGACGACAAGCAGCCAAGTGGCCTCAGCCCAGTGCTACGACCTCAGACCTAGTTGCTCGGAGTGACGCTGCAATACACTGCGCTGAATGAGACTCGGTTGCATTGATATTTTACAGCAGAAATAATGGTGATCAAGTGCTAGACATAAAACAGATGTCAGAGCGTCTGTTAAAACGATATAAAAAGAAGAAGTAGCCCCCTCTCTCCGCTCTTAGAAGTCTGGGCAAATCTCCCAGGCTCTGCGCAGCCGGCCCCACCTCCTTAGAAAATACGGCAGAAGATCTCCTCCAACTTCACAGAAATACCTTGTGCTTGGTGGCTACCTGAAGCATTTCCTTACCACAGGATAAAAAGATTTTTACTTGCTCTGTCCAGAATTTCATCACTGGGAACACTGTGGTTTTGAGGCAAGGGGGGGGGGGGGGGTTAGTCTTGAAAAAGTTTTAGCTTCAAGTAGCAATTTATGTTCTAGGAAAAACAAATAATCATTTATTCCAGAGGCTCAATGAGCTGCAATGTGTGCAGAGAGCATCTTAGGATTCGATGGTTTACACCCGAGCAGAAAGGAGAAGTTTGCCATTTGTCATCACTTCTACCTTAGTCATAAAAAGGTATTCACATGTGGAGGACTCATTTTTCTTGTGTTTGCAACTTTATGCATTAGTAAATTTAGGGCAGAAAAACTATTTATTGCAGCACCTGTATTATACAGGAAAAAGGCAATTTCCTGAATGTATGGAGAATGAGTAATTCTGTTAAAAGAGAAAAGTTCCATCAGAAAGAGGTATGTTTTTTAACTTAATATTAATAGAAACAATTTTTTTGTTTTGGGTGTTTATCTTTTCTATTTAGATAGTATAACCAATGAAAATTACAATATGTTGTAGCACAGTGATAAATTGCCCATACAGATAGGCAATTCACTGCTGCTGCAGGGGAAAGATGTTATCTGCTAGAATAATAGTAGATGTGGAATTTAGGATGACAGATGTTCTCTTGATAGGCCTAGATAAAGATGGCCGCACAAGAGCACTGCACTTATCAGTGTAATGTGCGATTGTCTAATTGAGTCTGGTCGGAGTAAATGGACTGAGTGAGACAGTCAAGTGAGGCTGAAGTCCCAACAAAAGGAAGAAGAGTCGGGACAGGAAGTAGAATACAGGAAGTGAAGTCTAAAAGATTATATGCAGAAAACCATCTACCTTTAGGCTATGTTCACATGGTGGGGCTGAGCGTGAAGCCAATCACAGCCGCTATATAATGTACGGCGCTGTGCTTGGTGAGCACGGAAAGCGGCGCGGCACTCACAGAAGCTCCAGTGCCTTCTCAACCAGCTGATCAACGGGGGGCCCCGGTGTTGGACCCCGATCAATGAGATACTGATGACCTATCCTGAAGAAAGGTCATCAGTATCAAAATCCTAAAATAACTCTTTTTAAGCAGTCAGGTAGATTTCAGACCACTGTAATATAGGGAGTAGTATTTACAGTGACAAGAATGGAACTGGATCCCATTAGGGCAAAGAAGGTGAAGCCCCCATCAGCAATGTAATGGTTTCACCAAGGGGAATTCAGGACAACTATAGAGCAGGTCACTTTTTGGGAAGGAAGGGAGAGATGTGGGATGGACAAAGAATTAGGGGTCAGCTGAACAACTTCAGGAGCCAATTCGACATTTTGGCTTAGCTGTACTACTAATTTATAGACACCCAGCACATCAGGTGAGGGGAGCAAATATCTAGGCACGTTGGTCGACTGTCTGTAGGGATCTATCCAGTCTTCAATGAAACCAGTCTGCTTACGACCCACTGGAAGTGCCAGGATTGACCCAAAAATGTGGCTCCATGCTGCCAAAAAAAGTCACAATGCAGTAGAAGAACACACTACTAGTGATGGACTTGCGGTTCGCCCGGCGGTCGGTTCGCGGCAAACGTTGCTCGTTGGCGATTCGCCAAACATGCGAACATATGACCCTATTCGCACCCACCATATTCTTTTACATTGTGAAGAACTTTGACCCATGACACATCGATCAGGTGGTACAGGACAGCCAATTTAAAAGTTTCAGCACATGGACATACCCCCTACCTTATAAATAGACCCGATCTAGCCGCCATTTTACATTCAGTGTTTTGTCAGTGTTAGGCCTCATGCACACGACAGTATTTTTTTCACAGTCCGCAAAAACGGGGTCCGTAGGTCTGTGATCCGTGACAGTTTTCGTCCATGGGTCTTCCTTGTTTTTTTAGAGGAACCACGGACATGAAAAATGAAAAAAAAAAATCTAAGTCAAGTTTGCCATTGAAATGATAGGAAAAAACGGACACGGGTGACAATCTTGTGTGCATCCGTGATTTTTCACGGACCCATTGACTTGAATGGGCCCGTGAACCGTTGGCCGTGAAAAAAATAGGACAGGTCTTATTTTTTTTTTACGGCCAGGAAACACGGATCACGGATGCGGCTGCCAAACGGTGCATTTTCCGATTTTTCCACGGACCCATTGAAAGTCAATGGGTCCGTGAAAAAAAAATGGAAAGCGGCACAACGGCCACGGATGCACACAACGGTCGTGTGCATGAGGCCTTAGGGAGAGGTTGCTGTCTGAAGCAGGGACAGACTGTCAGGGACACCAAACGCTAGCTAATAGGGCCACAAAAGTCATTTTAAGGACTGGTATAGGTGTGCTATCGATAGGTGTGATATACTGAGGGGTGTAATATACTTAGAATATACTTTCTAACATAGAAAGCATATTATAGTGGATTTGTATTGTGCAGCAGTGGTGAGCGGTTCTGCTGCGATACTGCAGCTACACAGAGTGACAAACGCAATTAGAAAAAATAATTTGTACTGGTGTGAGATACCAGTCGCCCCCAAAAACGGATAGAAGCGGGGTGTTATATACCAACAATATACTTTCTATATAGTGCATTTGGGTACAGCAGCATTTGTCTGCTGTTTTGCTGCGTTCCCTCTGCTACACACAGTGACAAACAGTATTGAAAAAAATAATTATAACTGGTGTGCGCATACGCAAAAATTATATTGCCGATATTTCGCATTGAAAAAAAATAATGAATGGAGATCGCAAATTCGATTAATACATCTGGTATGTCACTGTCCATGTTGTGGGACTATTTGTGCACTTCTAGTAATTATTTATTGGCTGCAAATATGAGCGGAAGGTTTTTTAGGTTCGCCTGCCATTAAAATGAATGGGACCCGCCGCGAACTTACGGTTCGCGAACATTTGATCGCGTTCGCGAACCGTCCTGGCAGATGTTTGTCCATCACTACACACTACTACCTTTGTTCATGAGAAAAGGACAGCTGTAGCCGCTACATGAAAAAAGAATTTCTCATAAAAAAAAATAAAAAAATAAGTTTTCCTTCAGTCACATAAAAATGTCTGGAATTTCCTGGGGCCTTATCCCAAGATAATATGAATGGGAAACGCAGCTAAAAATAAAGCAGACACTGGTTAGTCGAAACTCGATAACAGGGAGCTATTTACTAACCGGGTGCAAGAGCCCATGCCACCCGTCTGATTTTATTATCAAACTTGACCAAAAATGCGTATTCATGTTTAGGGACCTCTAGCCTCAGTGAAGTTCACACGTGGACCTCTAGCCTTAGTGATGTCCCACCTTCTGTATGGACATGTGGGGAGAATGACCACTGTGGAAGAAGCACTTGGAAAACACTATAATCCACACTTCGAGCAATGAGGTTTTTAGGATTTTATGGTCTAATGAGGCTTCTATGTTTTTACTGTCTGTGTCCAATTCTGAGACATGATCTCTAATAGGAACTTGATGTCTACAGTGACTTGTACGACCAAAGTCGCAGACTAGACTCCACACACACAAACCAACCCCAGCTATATGAACGGCCGGTGTAATTACTTCAACCGTGTCCACGGAGGAATGAAACGCTAAAAGTGACTACCATATTGAAGAGTCTTCTCCGAATTAAGCACTTTACAGATTATACATATCCTTGAATCTTCTCCTACTAGGTTGTGAAAGGGGTTGCACAGAGTTAGAAAAACATGGCTGCTTAAACAGCGCCACAGCAGTACACAGGTTGGATGTGGTATTGCAGCTCAACATCATTCGCTTTGATGGGATGGAGCGGGTGCCAAATTTCAAAATGGTGCATTTAGGCAACAGTTGCCACTTAGCGTCTTCATCCATCTACAGGAGCCGTACCAAGACAACTGGACAGTTGTGCAGCTCAGGGCTAAAGGAAACTTGGTGACAACTACTATCAGACCATGCATGCAGCCATTAGGGTTGTCACACATGACGACTTAGGGGATTCAGTCTTAAATTTATAGGATTCTACGGTTTAAACAGACAAGACAGAGGTATGAAACGGGAAACAAACCAAACAAAGCTATTGGTGACATTTTCTTTTAGAAAGTTGCATAAATCTGCCTATCAAACCGGTCTACAAATTAGATTTCATTACTTCGCTTCCCATTAATCTGACACCAAGTGATATTATACATTTAAAAAAATAAATTAATGTTTTAAGGGGTTGTGAGCTTTCAAGAGGAAACCGGACAGCTGAGGGAATCAACCTGTAATAACGAATACATGATCATTTACCTGACAGATCCTGCGCGGCCGTTCCTGTTCTTCTGTTTTCCCAGGTGCAGCGGTAACATCAAATCAACACCACATGACCACTGCAGCCAATCACTGATCTCAGGGCTGCACTGAAGAGGCCAGTGACTGGCTGCAGCGGTCAAGTGTTACGACGAGATGTCACCGTTGCAGCCAGGAAAACAGAGCCCTGCTGGGGGAACTGGCGAAGAATCTGTCAGGTCAGATAAAGGGGACAACCCCTTTAAAGAGACAAAACGAGTATCTATCACCAGAAGAGGTGTCCCAACATATTCATCTACAACGCTGCCAAATTCTCGTGCATCAAAGACACTGAACAAAAAGCTGCAGCTGTTTCATGACCAAAACAATACAGATACAGCTTCCTGTTGTTGCATGCGGCTCGGTCTCCTCTTAAAAATCAGAGTAATGTGCACAGAGCAGGAAGTTCACAAGCTGGGTTTTGTGAAAGCCACATATACCGTCAAGAACAAGGAAAAGAAAAAAGCAAAGGCAAACATTCACAGTACATCGTGTACTCAGTGCACCATGTTAGCACACTTACCTGATGGACAGGCACTTTCTGGGGGGTACTCTGAGGTGACTGGTGAAGCGAAGTCCATGGTTGGTGATGAGAATGTGACGGCGGTGAAGACTGATGGTGCATAGCTGGATGAGGCTGACAGTTTGCCATTTGCTGCTGAAAAGATTGATGACCGGGAAGCTGCGGTCCAGACATCATCCGTTCTTGTATTGCCTGTGGATCTGCATGGCTAACTCCAGGACAGCCATTTGGTCTCATATGCCCACCCATCTCCCTTGGTGTTGAGGACATGCCTATGAATGTCTGACCTTGCGGCATGTTTCTGGGACCCATGTTCCTTTGTCCCATTCCCATGCCGCCAGGAGGCTGGTGACCTGGCGGATGAGGCATATTTGGGTAACTTCCAACATCCATAGGAATCCCCGCGCTGCCAGGCCTAACTTGCGGCGGAGGGGTGCCGGCTGGATTGCTCATTGCTTTCAAGGGTGACATGGGAGGTGGAGAAGCATAGGTTCCCTGAGGCTGTGAAGGATGCATAGTTTGTGTGTTCATTTGGTTAAGTGAGCCGCTAGGATGAATTGGTTGCTGGTGCATCAGTCCTTGACTATTGTTTGAAGGAAACCCCACAGCATTTGGGTATCTAGGTACAGACGGAGTCATTGGAGTGTTGTTTGTAAGGCCTAAATTCTGATTCATCCCTGTATTATTAACTAATCCCTGATTAAGGTTACTATAAGGATATCGGGAATACTGCCCTGAGTTGTTTAGCGTAGGTGAAGGTACAGTCTGGTTTCGAGAATTAAAATTAAGGGACTGTGGCCTAACTGCACCCTGCTGAGGAGTATTAGGAGAAAATCTAGGACTGTGAGCAACAGATTCTCCATGGAGAGTACTGGGGGGATGGTGATGAAATTGCTGGACCGAATGACGTAGTGAAGGCCCCATGTTAGGATTTTGTTGGGGTACATGAGACATATGACCAGGTCCTGCAGTCCCAATGAAGGGATTTCCTTGATTAAGACCATCTTGTCCTTGTGAAAACTGATTCATCCTCTGTGACTGTAGTGAACCATGCTGTTGCATTGTGAAATCTCCTCGAACCATGTAGTTACCCATTTGCTGAACATGTTGAGGGTGAGGAGGACCCTGAGGTCCGGAAGATGTGGGTGGTTGCTGCTGTGACTGCGGCTGCTGGTAAGATGGCCTTATCTGATCAGGGACCTGCACTGCCCTAGGTCCCCACATAGAACCACTGTCTACAAATGACGGCCCATGCCTTTCATTCTGCATACCAGGATACACTCCCATTTGGCCACCACCATGGGGGACCTGAGAAACAGATGTGCTGTGATACTGTGAATGTGGAGAGGCAATCCCATTCCCAGGAGTGTTCGTCATCATTCTGTTAGGCTGATCCATCATGTGCATTTTCTGTGGCTCATACTGGTTATAGTGATCAAAGTGGGACAGCTTGGCTTGGTTTGTACCGCTGGGATTGTGGTGGAGTGGCGACTGCAAAGAACCAAAACCCTGATCCATTGGCATCTGCTGAGCCATGGAGTTGACAGCATTTTCAGTAAATCCACATTCACCGAGGCCCTCCAAACCTTCACTGAACATACTACCATCATCCCCAAATAAACTCATTATGCCGGGATCCGCCATTTTGCTTCTGCACACTGCTCTTTGGAGCCACGGGCGCGAGATTGTGCTTCACCTCTCGACAGAGGTGTTTGTCCTCAGAGCCGTTAATCCTTAGTTAATCTCTTTCATGTCATTCCATATTGTCTTAATTCTTTCGGACCATGCAGTGTCAGGCAGACTGGTGTCTGTTCCTATGAAGAGATTAAAAGAAAAAAAATCTGTTAAAATCAACAATAATAATACGTTATAAACCAAACTAAAGCGTTAAAAACAGAACATCCATCTATGAATGGAGATTTCAAATGAACAAAAAGAAAAAAAAAAAAAAAAAAGTTCTAAAACTTAGACACCGACGCCGCAGAGCATTCATTTGTGGGGTGGAACAGAACAAAAGAACAAAATGCAGCCGTAGCATCAGCTGCCACAGCAGGCGGACAGATGTATGGATACAGCCAAGCATCCCATCTGCTAAACTAAAGCCCTGAAAATGCTCTAGTTACCAACAGCGTGTCCTTAACCTTATTCCCCGAGGAGTGTAATCAGATGAGCAAGCAGCAGCATCAAGGGCTGTGATAAGCTAAAGTTAGCAGAATCCGCTAGTCCATTTAACAAACACCAGAAGGTAGAAAGTGACCCTTTAAAAGCAGCCGAAAATCTATTTCAAACAAGATGGGTGGAAGGATTTTCCCTCTCCATCCCCCGCTCTTGTGCCGTACACAGTAGAATATTGTCCTGCGTCTTCTAGAAACGGCGCGATGTGTGCGGACTGCACGGAGACCGCAAAATCCACGGCTTCTAGCACCTCTACTCAAGGTCAAATTGCCTGAATGATGGGATTCATGGTGTGGTTACACCAATGTGATCCTACAAGATGGAATTAAGGGATGGCTTATTAAGCTACCGGGGAAAATCATGCGGTAAAACACGGCCGACTGCCAAAAAGACATTTCGGGGGTGATTTTTGGGAGTATTTTGCAGTTGGTTTCAATTTATTGTATGGAAGACGACAGGAACGCTCACCCCGGGTTCGTTACATAATGTGCCGAGGAAACAAACGGTTACGAGTCCCATCCTGGTGAGTGCCACGCTCACTTAACACTTTCAGGGAATTTACTGGGCTTCCACATGAATGTTTACAGACGTTGGGCCGCACTCCCTGGAATACACCATCCTGCCAGATATAGGAGAGGTAACACGGCGTGGAGGGTCGCCCAGAACCGGGCTATAGTATTACTATGTGGAGCAGTTTGATTTGCAAAGTGAAGGATAAATTCGGCAACCGAAGTGAACAAAAAGTGCATTGAAGAATCCGAGCCACGCTAGGTATTTGTCACTATGATTCTAACGCATAATCTTATTTTTCTTTCCAAGTATTAATGGTCGTGGGCTGGTGCTTCTGCGGTACGCAATGGGAACAAGTAGCTGGATTCATAACTCCTCTGAAACTTTCCCCGGGAATAGGCTACGTCACAGGCGGCTGCCTGAGCGTTATGGGCGATTAACCCCTCCGCTGCCCAAATTACCAGCGCTGAACCATGCCCGAGGAGGGAGCAGTCACCAAGAGGATCCTTTCAAGGAATGTTATAATTTGGATATTGTAATAACAAAAAAGGTCTATGTGAAGGACGATAAGCACAGGAAATAGAGGCAAACAGCAATTAGGCAAAACTGCTACAAACCTCCTGCAAATAATCTGCCTGCATAGAAAGCAAAATGCAAGAACGCTACTATAATATACCAGTGCAAACCACTTCTCACACATATGTCCAACCCTCCCATCTGTGACTGAACTACAACCCCCAGCAAAACCTCGGCATCTGTGTTCAATGACCATCTGCCGACTCTGGACCCACACTGGATGCAGCCTTTCTGGGGCTTCAATTCTTAATATACCATTGAAGATGTGAAGTTTCATATACAAAACAGCACATCAATAAGCCACATTTTTAAAAAAAAAATGCCATTTCTTAACAATTATGACAATCTCTTTCTACCAAAGCTAGAACCAGCCCTGTACCTCACATGGATCCAGAGATCAACCCGTTCATTGCTACAATTGTTCTGCTAGATTTATTTCAGGGGCTGTGTCCCTTCTGCTGCAGCTCCCTCCCGATCACAGCTGGCGGGGAAGGTTTGGTCGTGTTCTATCCCAGCGGGCGTGTTATGGCTCCGGGAAGGCAGGGAGTATAGAATGAAAAAATAAAAAGGGAAAGGGAAAATCCCAGGATCTTAAAGAGGTTAAATAAAGCGTGTGTGACCACCTCAAAGAGGTGGGCAGAGAAATAAGGAAAAGAATAAACAGCAGGGGCGCTATACAGACAGATTTTATTGAATAGCTCACCGGCTATACTAAATTTTGAATATTTTTCGAGACCTAACACCTATTAATAATTTCTCCAATCGTGTGCCACAAACTGAAATCTATGCCAGCTATGGGATGGGCTGGGCTGGGGTAGATTTCATTCTCAAACCACTTGCTAAGGCTACTTTCACACTGGCATTTTGGCTTTCCGTCTGCGAGATGCGTTCAGGGCTCTTACTAGTGGTCCAAAACGGATCAGTTTGCATTCTAATGCATTCTGAATGGATAAGGATCCGCTCAGCAGGCATCAGCTCAGTCTTCATTCCGCTTTGGAGGCGGACACCAAAACGCTGCTTGCAGCATTAGGCGTCCGTCTGACAAAACTGAGCCAAACGGATCCGTCCTGGCACACAATGTAAGTTAATGGGGACGGATCCGTTTTCACTGACACAATCTGGAACAATAGAAAACTGATCTGTCCTCCATTGACTTTCAATGGTGTTCGTCTTGGTTACGTTAAAGATAATACAAACGGATCCGTTCTGAACAGATGCAGACGGTTGTATTATCTGAACGGATCCGTACCAAACGAGAGCGTGAAAGTAGCCTAAGAAAGTGCTGTCAGCAGCACAAAAATCACATGAACCTTTTGTGGAAACTAGCTTGTGCAAAAATCTGCTCTTTTGCTCGCCAGAATAGCTGTCCAGGAGGCATCAAGATGGCAGACGAATTTGTGGCCCTCCTGGTCAAAAATCAAGACGAACACTACAGCTTGGGATGGCTGATTACAGGGAACAGAATCCATTCAATTACACAGCAATACAAGTCAACTGCCTGACCAAGTAGATTACATTCAAATGAATCTTCGTGCAGAAAATCCGCAGCGTAATACAGTAGCAGCTGAGTAGATGTCCAAAAATCTCCCATCCGTGTTACGGAAATTTTCAGCGGTGCAAATTTAACAATCCACAGCTTGTCAACTGTTTGTGTGGATTTTCAGTGCAGATTTCACCCTCTGCAAAGAAGAGCGCAAGACCTAGCGCAAATCCGCATAAAAATCTGCAGCAAGATCCGGAAGTAACACATGCAGATTTTGGTTAGGAAACACATCGAAATCCAGGCGGAGAATCAGCCATGTGTACGTACCCTTAGTGTCCCTTTAGGATACAGAAACAGAGCCTTAGGGGGCGTTCACAGAACCGTATGTATTTTGCAGGCCACAAAACATGGGTGATGTTTTTTACATGTTGACTTCAGGGGGTCCGTGGTCTACATTTGCAGCCACAAATAAGACATGTTCTATCTTTTGTGGAACAGACATACAGGTGGGCACGTAAAGAGTAGAACATGTCCTTTTCTAGGCCGTAAATGGGGACCACGGAACAGTTTAGGTCAATGGGTTGGGGGGGGGGGGGGTGCCACACCGACGCCATCCGTATTTTGCCAATTCTGTAATTTTTCTCTTTACCCTCGTTTTATGCCAACTTTGACAGCAAGAACAGCGCAGTCAGTGGGGGGGGGGGGGGGGGGGGTCTGTCAGGCTTTATCAGAAATAGTTTGAAAACTTTGCAGCACTGCTGTCATGATGTCAGGTGTGGACAGCGCCTTATAGAAATACCATCCCAATATCAGGAATAGGGCTCATGCACTCAACTGTGCTGTGTTTTGCAGTCCGCAAATTGAGGAGCCGCAAAACACGGATGCCGTCCGCGCGCGTTCTGCAATTTACGGAACGGGTACCCATAATAGAAGTGCCTATTCTTGTCCATTTTACAGACAAGAATAGGACACGATCTAGATTTTCTGCGGGGCCACGGAACGGAGCAATGGATGCAGACAGCACGCGCGTGTGTGTGTGTGCAATCTGCATCTTTTGCAGCCGCATTGAAGTGAAAGGGTCTGCATCCGAGCACCAAAAAAAAAACAACGTTCGTGCGCAATTACATGGCCACATGAACGTACGCTACCCACAATGTCCAGTTTCTCCGCTATCATCTACAGAAAGAAATGGTCATACTAATCTCCAAACTGAACCAATAATGGTGCGCCGATTTCCACGGCCACAGACAGCACTTCGGGTTCACGCAGTCGCCTACATTTCGCGCACAGATACAATTTTTACAGATCCCACTCTGACAGCAGCTGCGTCCTTGCTGATCCTTGGGTTATCTGAAGCAGCTCATGCGTGGGATGATTTTCTCTGTGTCAGCACAGGCTGGATCCCCTTCCATAGATTAGGATAGGAGGAGCGAGGCGAGAGGCAGCTATAATACGGCCATTACCCGTCAAGTGATCTCTCGGCTATTGCATCTGCTGACAAAGTGGTCACTGGAGGATTCAGGGGATGGGCGTCCGATACAACTCAATATAATTCGGCGGGACGCATTAAAAAAGATCCTCTAACCTGGCATCCACAAAATTCTGCCCTCATTTCAGGAAGATATTATTATTAATAGTAATTCTCATTAGACTGATCTGTCAAGAATGTAAGTAATAATATCGCCTGATTATGGAACAGTAAGGCCACCTGCACGGGTTCCCATGGAGAAGCCACAGCAAAGTGGTTGCACAAATCTCATGTTCACTTTGCAAATTTATTCCGTGCGGAAACTGACCCCGACGTGTAATTTCCAAATCTGCAGCATGTCAATTATGTTTGCGGTTTTAGCTGCGGATTGTGAGAACTGCAGCAAAACTGCATCAAATCTGCACCAAAAATCCGATGTTAACCATTGCCGATTTTGGCGCGGATAAGGTGCAGAAATGCACGGAAATTCGTGCAGATCTTATGTGCTTTCACCCACGAGGCGGTGGCCTAAGGGTATATGCAGCTTTGCGGAAAAATCTGCCCAAAAAGAACGCAACATCAAGACTTTGCAGTGGAAAACACTATAGGAAAATCTGCAGAATCCGTTTGCCAGTGAATTGAATGGAGAGATTCGTATACAGGAAACCTACAACAAAATGCGCACCATGAGGTACACCAAAAAACCCGCAACAATCCTGCCGATTTTCTGGCAGAATTTTCGGCCACGTCAGAAGGTACCATAATACAGCTATGTGCATGCGGTTGAAAACAAAACAAAAAAATAAAAATATTTAGGGCTCATCCACATGTAATGCCTGGATTAGTGGATGGGAAAGTCGGTCACTTAGAATAGCGGCAAAGTGGAAGATTTGTAGAAATCTCATCCACATGATGCATAACATCATCGGTGCGGAAAGTCATTCACAGTGTGAATATTCTAATCTGCAGCACGCCGATTTCTGTTGCGGAATTGTCCGATTTTCCCCAATGAACTCAACTGGATCAGGAATTAAAACCCATTCCCGTTCCCGAATTGTATCCGTATGATTTGATGTGGATTTGCCGCTGCGAGTTTCCTTTAAGGAACTGTGGATTTGATGCGGGGGGAAAAAAAAAAAAATCAGCAGTAAATCATTTACGTGTGTAGGTTCACACAAAAGGGGTCATTTTAGGAAGATTTTTATGCCAGTTTTTGGCGTAAAAATTGACGCAAGATGCCATTTTACAACTTTTTTAAACAGTGTTGCACAGGTGTTTTTACACCGTCCCTGCCACTTAGGAGAGGCGGGCGCCAAAACATGGGCCCTGGCAAAGTCATCAACATTTAGTAGAGAAGTGAAAACTACGCCAGAGGTGCACCCGATTTAGAACTAGGCCTGTGCCTCGTCATAAATGAAGAGCTTCTTCTGGCAGCACACACTGGTGTAAAAAAAACACTCTTTGATAAATGACCCTATTTGAGGAGGGGGAGGGTCAGATTTTCTCCCCCACTGAACTCAATCAGGAAATTTCGCAACAAATCCATGACAATTCTGCAGTAAGAATGGACATGGTGCCGACTGAAAAATCTACTTAAAAAATGCAAGAGAAACACCAGAAACTGCACCATGTTGGTCTATATTGTGCTATTGACAATGAGAATAAATAAATAAAAAAAACACCCCACACACAAGAAAGAGCCCCAAAAACGCTGTGTGTGAAAGATACCCTAAGGCTATGTTCACACAGCAAGCAGAAAACACTTTTTTGCTATAGTCCTATTTTTCAGCTGTGTAAACCGTCTGCAACATACATAGCAACGCGCAAGTGGAGTGGATTGTGGGAAAAAAACTGCTTCTAAAAGCACTTAAAGGAGGTGGCATGCCACTTCAGAAATGTTTGAAAACTGCGGCATAAAGATACGCGCCTCTGTAAGCTATGGAGTGTAGAAAACAATACAAAAACTATTTTCAAGCGCTTTTAAAGCATATTACGGAGAGTAGAACGGGTATTACACGCAGAAATATGCGGCAGATTTGTACATAGCCCAACGGCCTTCATACAAACTAAATTTTTAACACTTTCAAATGTTTTAACAGCTTTATGGAGCTGTTTTTGATACATTTGTCACACGTTTCTTCTTTTCATTTTTTACGTCCTATAGACCAGCGATGGCGAACCTTTTACAGACCGAGTGCCCAAACTGCAACCCAAAACCCACTTATTTATTGCAAAGTGCCAACACGGCGATTTATCCTGAACACTACAGTCCACTAGTGTATCTATGATAGCCTACATTCAGTGCGCTGCCTGTGCTGTTCATACTGCGCCCTGCGCGGATGAATGGCAGGAACAGTCTAAGGCATATTGGTAGACCATAGACTTTTTCCAGGGTGCGGGTGTCTACAGAGAGGGCTCCGAGTGCCGCCTCTGGCACCCGTGCCATTGGTTCGCCACCGCTGCTATAGAGAAGCCAATGGGAGAAAGGCCAGAAAAAGCAGCTCTTCAATATTCGGAGCTGGACTGCTTGATGAGCTGTGGTATTAGGCTAGGACTACACAGCGATCTAGGGAGCGACAGGTGCCGCAGCGCAACCGTAGAAATGAATGGGGTCGCAGTGCAACCTCTGCAGGTTTGCAGCAACCACAGAATCGTAAAAAAAAAAAAAAAAAAAAATGGCTTTTTGCAATTTTGGGGACACAGTAAACATGTGAGTTTCAGAGCACCACATTCATTTCCATGGCCATAATGTTACACCTGTAGGGCTCAAGTCCGCCATGTAGCCCCTGCCTTACCGATGGAAATTAAAGTATCATAAGTCACTATGATGCAGTCAGTTTGGGTCAGGGAAGCCGCGTTCGGTCCGGGAGATGCGGAAACACGGCACATATATACTGGACCGAGCATGCTCATGTGAATCCACCCTAAAGGTTGCAAAATTTTGTCTGCTCCAAAAGTTGCGACCCTTACGCCATAAACCTGCCACATACCCTTTTGAAAATGACCCCCTCACTGTCTGCAAACAGAAACAGTAAAACCGCATTCACTACAATCATTCAACAGTGCAAAAAAAAATAAATCGTATCTGAACGCCATGTGTGATCCTGGCTTTATGGAGGCCATAAGCCCACAGCAAGCATCTCCAACAACCTGCCCATCCTCTGGAGAATGCACAGCCGACCCTTCCCCCTCTCCACACCTCCAAAGGTCTTTTCTTCTGCCTGAGCTGCAGCTGAAAATAATTTATCTCCTCTCTTTGGAAGACTGTGGACATATGTGATGGGGGAAACAGAACCATCATGAATAAACCTCAGCACAAAGCCTGGCTGAGTGTCACAGGATACAGCGGGCCAAAGGTCACCTCAGCGAGCTGGAGGGTATTAGGCTCATTCAGCCCGGCCGCCCCCCTTCCCACCACCACAGAAAGCATTTTGTTGCAGTGAACCACACAATGTACTATAGAGGAAAACGTGAGCATTGAATAAATGCCGGCCACACAAAAACATAATAAAACAGTAGCCAGATGTGTGTGGATAGCGCACTGCCGTTTTTTTTGGGGGGGGGGGGGGGGGGGGGGGGGACAGGTTAGGTATATTGTGCGCTCTGATCACATTATCCACACTAGCCGTACATATGGGGAGAGATTTATCAAAACTGGTGCAAAGGAAAAAAACTGGCATGGCAACCAATCAGATTCCACCTTTCATTTTACAGAGCTCCTTTGTAAAATGAAAGGGTCAACCTGAATGGTTGCTACAGGCAACTAAGGCCTTGTTCACATTTCCATGTCGGTTTGACGTCCGTGAAAAAAATAAAAAATGTAGTACGTTTAATCAGTGAAGACTAGTGTTTTTTGCCCTCCATGCGTCATCTGTGACCAGATAAGTTTGAGGCTCCATGAATTTTGCACTGACCCCACGGTCAGACACATTAAAATCAATGGGTATGTGTGCTGACTGTGGAAAACACGGAGAGCGCACATCCCAACCATGCTAAGAAGGGACATGTCCTTTATGTACTTTCTTAGTACACTCATTGACTGGCAGTACGGCCTCCCATTGACTGGAGTAGTTTTCACTCTGCATTTACACCCATTTCCAGACATAAAAGATGGTACACGTGTCGGACCTGATGTCCCAATCCTTGCCACCCCAAAGTGGTTCGCATGGCACAAACACACCCATACGCCAAGATATTGACGGGTCATTTTTTTACGCCAAAAAGTGGCATAGTATCGTAAATGACCAACATTGACTATCATAGGAGCTGTCCAGTCTCTCGCATGAGTGCCAGGTTTTGGCTACACAAAAACCGCTACGTGCACCGGTACTGTAAGCGCTTTTCCACACCCAATTCCACAGTGGAAAAAAAAATAAAAAAAATCGGCAGCATTTAAGAGGTCTGTTGCTGTAACCGCAGGGTGATTTTTACATGCAGTTGATTTATTTGCAGATACTTCTGCAAATGTCCAATTAATCTGAACTGGGCTTGCAGAAAACCATGTGGAAGACTTATCAAAACTGATGCAAAGGAAAACTGGCTTAGTAGCCCATAGCAACCAATCAGATTCCACCTTTCATTTTTCAGAGCTCCTTTGGAAAAATGAAAGGCTCCCTCTGATTGGCCTAGTTGTCCATAGCAACCATTCAGCTATACAGAACAAATTTTTAGTTGCAGATATTTCTCTAACCAATGTGCTTGTGAATTTACTGTAAAGCCACCACTCAGTACTATAACAGCGGAATTTGGTGCCAATTCTGCACTATAAGCCCTCCCATTGTTTTCAATGGGAGGCCACAGTGGCAGTCACATGGCTCTTTTTTTGTGTTTTTTTTTTTTTGCAATGATTGCACCAAGGAAGGACATAAAGAAGATGTCCTCTAAGGGTACTTTTACCCTGGGTTCACACCTGAGCGTTCTGAAAGGAGCGCTCTGTATGCACGATTGTAAACGCCGATACATACAGAGACAGGCGAACACACATTGTCGCGCGTTCCCAAATATCTATGTACGGGAACGCGCGACAAAAC
The DNA here is from genome assembly GCF_014858855.1 of Bufo gargarizans. Classification (NCBI taxonomy): domain Eukaryota; kingdom Metazoa; phylum Chordata; class Amphibia; order Anura; family Bufonidae; genus Bufo; species Bufo gargarizans. Next base: position 115,679,065 of record NC_058084.1, on the reverse strand, counting down.
GCCCCAAAAAAGCTCAAGAACTTGTTTGAGCGTCGGGCGTTTTACAGCTCGATCGTACGCGCTGTAAAATGCCCAGGTGAGAACCATTCCCATAGGGAAGCATTGGTTTCTCCTTGTTGAGCGTTTTACAGCGCGTAGGAACGCGCTGTAAAACGCTCAGGTGTGAACTTAGGGTTACACTTACGTTGTTTGATTCCGGCAGGCAGTTCCGTTGCCTGAACTGCCTGCCTGATCAGGCAAACTGTATGCAAACGCATGTAATTTTGTCTGACTGATCAGGCAGAAAAATGCATTACAATACCGGATCAGTTTTTCCGGTGTCATCAGGCAAAACGGATCAGGTATTTATTTATTTTCCTATTTTTAGAGGTCTACGCATACGCAGACCGGAAGGACGGGTCCGGCACTAATACATTCCTATGGAAAAAAAATGCCGGATCCGGCATTCAGGCAAGTTCAGGTACATTTTTTTTTTGCCAGAGAAAAAACCGTAGCATGCTGCGGTTTTCTCTTTTTCCTGATCAGTCAAAATGACTGACCTGAAGACATCCTGATGCATCGTGAACGGATTACTCTCCATTCAGAATGCATGGGGATGAGACTGATCAGTTCTTTTCTGGTATAGAGCCCATGTGACGGAACTCTATGCCTGGAGAAGAAAAACACTAATGTGAAAGTAGCCTCAGCCTTAGGGTCCTTTTACATGGACTGAATTGTCAGGCAATTATCCGGAACGAACCAGACGTGCCTGATAATTGCCCGATCGTCTGCAGAGCTGGGGGCTGCACAGCAGCGACGTGTAGCAGCACCACGACACAGCAACTCACAGGTGTGGTTTTATGACACCTGCATTTCAGACCACATACATCGAATCTAGACCAGGGATGCAAATATTTTAAAGAATAGATTTAAAATGAAATATTCAGATACAAATCTGAAAAATAAAACAAGACTCTGCAGGTACAAAAATAAACCTGGAATATAAATATATGAAATGTTATCTAAATGGTAAAAAGTGTGTATATATATTATATTTTTTTAAATCTTCCATTTGGAGGATTTACTGGCTGCAGAGAACAGAACCGCTCTCCTTCCTGAACACAACTATGGAAAAAAGCTAAAGACTACAAGGACTCAAGCGCTGCCCAAGTACTGTGGCAAGCCACCCACTGTCCCTGGAGCAGTTCAGGAATGAGTGGGCTATGGAAGTCCTAACTTTCTGCGGGAGCCTGGATTAAACATGAGCACATATGGCCTGTATAAAAAAGTCGACCAAGGTTTGGCATCAAGTCCAGAACTCGTACAGGAAAACACACTGTAGGCTTTTTAGGAATGGTTTATTCGGCAAGAAAAGATATGTAGCTACTGTTCCAATTTGTATATTGCTAAAATCTAAAGTGCTGGGCTGCAGAGTTATGGCAGGCGGAAGCATGCTATACAGATCACTACAAATCCGGCCCAGAGATAGGCCTCATTCACACAACTATGCTTTTGGCAGATGCAAATATTCAGACCGATCTGGATCCAAGTTTTGCACCTGCAAAGGTCCGAGTTCAGAACGTATCTCCATGTTTTTTACTGTGGCTGATCCGTTTTTCTGTCTTTTTTTTAACAAACTTTTTATAACTTTTCTACTTAACGGATAAGTGAAAAAACTGATCACATATAAATGGCATTTGTGTGCTGCCCGTGGTTTTCACAGACCCACTGAATGCTTCCGCGACGGCTAACCAACATGTCAGTGATTCACGTCTATGCATTGTCCATGTTCATGTTCTCCACTGACAGCATAAAAATCCCGGTCTTTGTAAATGACCCCCTATATGTGAATTCAGACGTCTGCAGGCATGCACTACCATCAATTTTGTGGACGGAATGCGCCCATTCATGAACACCGGGGTCAGCACACGAATGCCATCCTTGTTCTCTGTTTTTCACCAATATGTTGAACAGAAAATTGATACAAAGTTTGAAAAAAAAATAATTCAGTTTTAGTGAAAACACTGACACATACGTCCTGAAATTGGAATTTTGCTGATTTAAAATGGACATGAGCATGTGACTAAATACTAAGAGGACTAATCTGCAGATCTCTTTCAACTGGCTGTTAAAGTAGTCCATGTGACATCGTGGTTAGTGACGTCAGGCTTGACAGACCCGGCTGTATTGTAACTATAATGCGCAGATGCCTTACAGGGCTCCAATTCAAGCAAATGGGGTCTTTACTATGAAGAAAATAAATCGTAGTCTGCTCCACCATATGTATAGAGTGTATGCTAACCAGAATCATTTCTCAAGGAGAATAGCCGATTACATATTGGGGGTCATTTAGTCATATATAAAAAGTGAACTGTCCCTTTTTTGACTAGAACGGAACAGACAAAACTTCCTCCACCTCATCTAGCTATTGGTCAGTTCTGAGAGGCCTCTTTAAAAAGCCTGCCATAACTGTCTCAAAACTTAATGCACCAAAAAAAAAAAAGGTACATTTATGAGAATATAGACAAAGAAAAAAAAAACAAAAAAAAACCTCCCTATAATAAAAATTAAAAAAAATATTTGTTGGTAAACTAAACTAAAACCCCAATAACAATGAAGCACCAAAAATGTAGATAAGGGTTATAAAGGATATCTAGAGGCAGGACTAATAGTATTCCTTCTTACTCATGGTTTGATGAACAATCAGTCCCAGCAGTAACATTCATGTACTCCAGTACTATGCCTAGACAGTCCCTTCCGACTATCCCTGCCTACAAGCAGAGCACCCGCCCTGAAAAGTGCGACCACCCCCCTCGGTGGCTAAGCCCTTACTTGCTCCCGAGTGAGCCCTAATAAAGTTAGATGGATGTCCCAATCCAAGACGCTTGCGTTTCCCCAACAATCATTTGGTTCATCAGGGGACATAAGGCGATGTGGGAAGACCAAAATTCATAGGATTGCCCTAAGACATAAAAGCGCCCTTAGACTAGAGGTGTAAGGATGCTATGCCTAAGAGTTGGGCCACCTGGTCTTCAGCTGGTTGAAGAGAAGTCCCTTCTCTTCAACCATTCCTGAGGATAGGTTCCTGAGGATAGGTTCTCAATATTAAAATCCCAGAAAACCTCTAAGATAATTTTGGCCTTCATCCTATGGATACGTCTGCTGCATACTCTGGAAGCTTTGCCGTACTTCTGTATTGTGCTTTACATGTTGCATTTGTTATTTTACAGCACCTGGAGAAGACATAGTGCAAAGTGTACGACACAAATCCCTGCGCTGAGTTCCTGGAAGCGGTTTCAATTTCTGCACCATGTCCAGTAGCCTGAGCGCAGTCCAAAGTTTTGAAAGACGGCTGCATTCACTTAGCAAAACTATTTTACTATTTACCACAAATTACTACCAGACAACGTGATTTGCTAGTCATGAATTGGACTAAAATACGCTAGCGAAAGCCAGATTCCCTCGACTACACCGTACCACGAGTAAGCAAAGCCCTGAACGCTGACGAGGAGTCTGCAACATAATGTCCATTACGGAACGTACCATGTATGTGTCTTATTCAACTAGAGGAGCCCCCATCCCATCGAGATTTGGTCTGTAAAGAGGAAGATTTTAACAACATGCTCTGCTCATTAACATAAAAACTGGTTTACTGTATCATGAAAGCTAAGGACATGGAGGTCAGCTGCCTATCCTGTCTCCGTTCTATTAATGTGTTAATATGGTTTGATGCAATATGGTCACTGGTATACCTCATAGCAACAATGTCCATTACGTTGTTTGATGCAATGTGGTCACTGGTATACTGCAACATAATGTCCATTACGAAACGAACTACCGGTATGTATGTGTCTCATTCAGCTAGAGGAGCCCCCACCCCCATCGCAATTTTAATAACATGCTCATTAACATAAAAAAAGCCATTAAAAAAAAAAAAAAACACGATATCAACTTCTAGAACATGCAGCAGTCATGAAAAATTTTTATTGCGCATTTGAACGACTTTGGGGTGGCGCAAATGTTTTTGGCTGCACAACTTTTCTGACTTTCTAGCCCCCAGCCTTAAGTTCCATGTAATCCTGGCCTGAGTGGTTGACCCAATAACAAAGCTCAATGATCGCACCAAACAGCACTAGGGACCTCAGAAGAGAACATTCCAGAACGTTCTCAGCGCAAAAAGTAACTGAAAAAACATGGAAAGTTACTATTAACTCCTTGGAGACATGGGCACTTTTTGGCCTTAGGGAGCTAAACAATTCTTGTGTTTTAACCTCTTAGCTTTCAGACGACCTTAAAGGGAACCTGTCACCCAAAAATCGCCTATTAAGCTGTTTACAGTACCTTATAGTGCTGTATACTCGGTTCTTGATGCACTTTTTGTTCGTTTTCCCGCATGTCTGCTCATTCAGAAATCGTAGTTATATTCAGCTGCTGCCCCGTGCTGCAAGTCAGGCTTGAAGTCACGGGGGCAGCGGCCTCGGCGTCTTACATGGCCCTCTCCCCGCCCCCTGCCTCTGTTACTGACAGCCGAACTCCGAATCCGGGACCGCGCTCAACGGCCGCATGCGCAGTAAAGGGCGGCAGGAGCGCGGTCCCGGCTGCCGCGCGTACTACGCGCCGTCTTACTTTCGCCGCACTGCGCATGCGCCCGACATCCTGTATCAAACGCGCCCGCGCCCGGCATCCGGGCGCGGGCGCGTTTGATACAGGATGTCGGGCGCATGCGCAGTGCGGCGAAAGTAAGACGGCGCGTAGTACGCGCGGCAGCCGGGACCGCGCTCCTGCCGCCCTTTACTGCGCATGCGGCCGTTGAGCGCGGTCCCGGATTCGGAGTTCGGCTGTCAGTAACAGAGGCAGGGGGCGGGGAGAGGGCCATGTAAGACGCCGAGGCCGCTGCCCCCGTGACTTCAAGCCTGACTTGCAGCACGGGGCAGCAGCTGAATATAACTACGATTTCTGAATGAGCAGACATGCGGGAAAACGAACAAAAAGTGCATCAAGAACCGAGTATACAGCACTATAAGGTACTGTAAACAGCTTAATAGGCGATTTTTGGGTGACAGGTTCCCTTTAACTATAATGCCTCTTTCACACGGGCGAGTTTTCCACGCGGGTGCAATGTGTGAGTTGAATGGGCTGGGGACCCGATCTGAATTATTTTCCCTTATAACATGGTTATAAGGGAAAATAATAGCATTCGGAATACAGAATGCAAAGTAAAATAGTGATGGAGGGGTTAAAAATAAAAAAATAAATTAACTCACCAAGTCCACTTGATCTCGTAGTTGCGGATCCCTGTCTTCTTCTGTAATGTTGAGCTGCCGGCTAAGGACCTGTGGTGACGTCACATCACATGATCCAATCACATGGTCCCTCACCATGTGATGAGCACAGTGACGTCATCAAAGGTCCTATTCCTGTGCACAGCAAAGAAGAAGACAGAAGAGATGCCGGCTGCGCGATCAAGTGGATTAAGGAGAGTTAAATAAAAAAAAATGTAACCCCTCCAGCCCTATTGTACTATGCATTCTGTATTAAGAATGTAATTATTTTCCCTTATAACCATGTTATAAAGGAAAATACTACAATCTACAGAACACCGATCCCAAGCCCGAACTTCTGTCAAGTTCGAGTTTGAGTACCAAACATGCCGATCTTTCTCACGCTGGAGCTCACTGGGGACGGAGCGGCGGTCCGGCTGCTCGACGAAACAGCGGAAGGACGTATCTGACAGGGAGACCAGCCTGCCGGATCCGTCCTACCGCAAGTGTGAAGGAGCCCTAATAGCATTAGTAAGACTGATCAGGATCCTTATCAGTCTTAAAAATGCCTGATCAGTCGAAAAAATGCATTGAAATGCTGGATCTGTCTTTCCGGTGTCATCCGGCAAAATGGATCCGGCATTTATTTTTTCTCCTTTTTTTTCAGTCTGCGCATGCGCAGACCGGAAGGACGGATCCGGCCTTACGGTATTCTGAATGCCGGATCTGGCACTAATACATTCCTATGGGAAAAAATGCCGGATCCGGCATTCAGGCAAGTCTTTTGTTTTTTTCGCCGGAGATAAAACCGTAGCATGCTACGGCTTTATCTTTTGCCTGATCAGTCAAAACGACTGAACTAAAGACATCCTGATGCAAACTGAACGGATTACTCTCCATTCAGAATGCATGGGGATATGCCTGATCAGTTATTTTCCGGTATAGAGCCCCTGTGACGGAACTCTATGCCGGAAAAGAAAAACGCAAGTGTGAAAGTACCCTTAGCCCGACCGTGGCCATGTGATCCGAGCACCAAAAAAGTGTAGTATTTGTGTTCACCAGTAACTGACAGGTAAGCACTCATCCAGTAGAGATTTTCTACCTAAATATCAAGACTTCTCAGTAACAGACTTCATAAGCCAACTACACCACTCGAACAGCAATTTTACCATTTTAGCAGCGACGCAAGAATGTTTCTAAAAAATCATTAGAAACTACCCAGTTAGGTACCAGGATCACATTTTAGGTGCACTGGCTACCTGGCTCTTGGGATTTGTACAATCATGTACTAACGAAGCAAGTGACAAATCTAAGCAAGACCGAACCTGTGCATCAAAGCAGGACCAGTGGGACCAGTGCATCAACACTTCCACTCCAAAGCAACTGCTGTATAAATTGTAGGTGGCTCCAGCATGGCAGGATACCACGAGGAGCATCAAGACAAGACAAGAACTTTCTGAGCTAGCTTCCAGCAACTGGATCACCCATGGATGTCACCTACTGCTATTGTCCGAACCCATATTATATTTTAATAGCAGCTCACAATGGTGTAAAATAACAGAAGTAGCGATGTACACCTTACCACACCAGTGCCAATGCTCACCTGCTCCCCCGCCAGTCTGTTATTTCCATTCTGCAGCCAACCACTGTCTATAGTGGTGATTTGTCAACAACTGTGGTCCTCAATGTGGTCAGTGATAGGCTGCAGCAGTCACGTGTCGTGTCAATACATCTTTAGAGCAGAAAGGACATTGAATGGTCGGAGACCATGGAAACATCACTGGAGCAGCAGGGGAATGGTAAGGGGAGTATTACTCATTTCATTATTTTACACCATTGTAAGCAGTTAAAAAAAATAAAAATGAAAAAATTATTGGAGATGGACAAACGTAACTAGGCCAAGTAGAAATTTTCTAATTCAGCTGAGTGAGCATGTTTCTTTCAATGAGAAGCGGGGAATGAATCACTGCCATTGCCCCCTAGGAACAAAGGGGGAGATTTATCAAACTACTGGTGTAATAGAAAACTTGCTTAGTTGCCCAAAGCAACCAGTCCGATTCCACCTTCATTTCCAAAGGAGCTCTGAAAAATGAAAGGTGGAATCTGATTGTTTCTAAAGGCAACTAAGAAATCTACCCCAAAAGAATCGGGTATGTTGAAATCTAAGGGAACCATTACAAGGACCAATAATCAACCAATTACTGGAAACAAACGTTCCTGTAAACACTTGCTCCCAAAAACTGGCCAGTGTAAAAGTGGTGCCAATCCCACATCATTTGTTGGAGGATCTTATTTTTCATTTCATTTGTTGCCAACACCTTGCCCCATGTAATGAGGGGTGTCACCATATTCAAACTGTATGGGGATGAATGCTTGTAATGGAGCTCATTCATCACGATCATTGACAACTGAGCAATGATCAGGGATGACTTCGCTCATTCCCGATCAATGCTCCTCTGTCGGGCCGTGAAAATGGAGGTTCTAATATTCCTGACAGTATTCCTCTCCCCCCCCCACCTTCAACATTGCCTTCTAGGAGAACGTCAAAGTGCCTCATACAAAATCAAATTGCACATGGGTGGACAGTTTTCCCTGCGTTTCTGCACCAAAAACTGCATGAGTTTTACTTGTGTTTCTTCTTGTGGCTTTGATTTGTTTGTGCTGAAGATCTCACCCATGCATAAAAAAAAAAAACAAAGGGCAAAATACATGCAAAAGAACCGCATAAAGAACTTATGTGGAAGGTCAATTTCTGCACAGAACAAAAAAAGCTAAGTGTCCATGAGATCTGTCAAATCTGACACACTTTGCTGGTGCTGTTATACTGAGGTATTTCCACGTGAGAATCCACGTTGAAGTACCATGCATAATCCACAATGTGTCCAGATAGCCTTAAATTGTAAGCCCATCCTTTCAAACTCTGCAAGATGCATCAGACTTTGACGCAACGCTCATGGCCAGCTTTAGATCCTTAGCGACAAAGGGTCAACTTCCAGGTAGTTCATGGACCTTTTTACTCTCCTACAGACCACAGAAGGATCGCTGAGACTCAGGATTCCTACAGAAATTGTCATATGCATAAAGGAATAATCTCCGACAATTCTCTAGAAAGGAATAAAATTACGGAACAACAGCTTTCTCCCAGCGCAAAGTCAAAGCCTTTTTGCCTATGAAACATTCTCACAGGTTGATGACACATAGATTGATATTTTTAACTCCTTAGGCAAACTCTTTAAGAAGCAGTCATGAAGTCAGTGACTGTTCCCTTAATAAGGCAAAAGTGCCGGAGGCTCACAAAAAAAATAAAAAAATAACTTAGCCTGAGCTAATGTAGCTGAAGGTGGTCTGTGCGAAACATCATTGTGATCGGAGAGCTGGCAGCGAAACCCAGTGCACGTGTTTATTTAACGAGAGGGCAGGGTGGAGTCTGAGCGTTCGGAGCAATTGTACAGAACACAAATGACGTTGTATGATAGCAGCCCAACAATGAACAGAGAGCGGGCGTGCCAAACCGCTCATCCCCCATTGTCTGGACAAACTCCACTGTACAGGTTGTTACCTGGGCAAGTGGTATGTGAAAAGCAGGAATATACTTCAGGAACCATTAATACCAGTCCAGGGGCCAGAGAGACTGTTCTTGTGCCAAGCAACGGGAACGTTCATGGTTACCAGGGCAAAACCAAAAGGGTATCCACTGATGGCAAATTCCTAGGCACATTAGGTACTAGCAAAAACACCACATTTTTTTATGAAATGTGTTCCACCTCTGTAGATGGAAATCACAGAAGCATAGAAAACAAAAACAAAAAGACACAAGAAATAATCATTTAAAAAGAAACCAAACCTATGTATTGTTATGCAAACACATGGGAGCTCCACGTGGGCAAAGCAAGGCTCCAGCCAGAGCCAGTGGAAAGTTGGAGCACAACCCTGTGGGCACTGCAACTGCTTCCAACAGAACCACTGTTAGATCAAGACAACTCAGATATGGCTGAGAAGAAGCTTCAGCGTGGGAATTGCATATCACCCGGTATATTTTATTTGAATTTAGGGGTAAAATTATAGGGCACTTTCCCCTAGGAGTAAAATATTGATGACGCATCCAGAGGAGCAGATAAGCGAGGGTCTGGTTTATGGCACCCCCGTTGATCAGCTGTTTGAAGAGCGCTGTGGCCGTTTCCTAGGACAGTGGCGTTATGATCCATCAGTCACATGGCCTATTTGCAGCTCCTTCCCTTTCAAGTGAATGGGCCTGGGTTCCAATACCAAGAAAAGCCACTATAGAATGTATGGCGCTGTGCTTGGTAAGCTGCGAGGAGGCTTCTTCAAACAGCTGATCGGCAGGGGTGCCAGGAGTGTGACCCCCACACATCAGATACTGATGACCTACCCTGTGAACAGGTCATCAACATTGTATTCCCAGAAAACCCCCTTAACCATGACAATCACCTGAACATTCCTAGTCAACAAAGTATGGGTTTGTTCACAGTGTTTTTTGGAAGAGGTTTTGAGCCGGATTTTCCTGCCACTTTTCCAGCCAAAGCCAGAAGTGGATCCACCAGGAATGAGAAGTATAAATCCTTAGTTTTCAAATCTAATTCTGGCCTTGGCTGAAAATCCTGCAAAAAAAATAAAAATAATCTGCCTCAAAACCTCCTCCAAACCCTTGGGGCTCATGCACACGACCATTGGATGTTTTGCGGTCCGTAAATTGCGATCCGCAAAACACAGATACTGGCCCGTGTGCATTCTGTATTTTGTGGATTGGAACCCAACAGCCCTAATAGAACAGTCCTACCCTTGTCCGTAAGGCAGGCAATAACAGGATATGTTCTACTTTTTTGCGGAACGCACATTAAATTATTTATGTTTTTTTTCAGCACCATTGAAGTGAATGGTTCTGCATACGGGACATACAACAAAAAAAAAAAAAAGAAGAATGGACGCAGAAAAAGTTAAAAATTTTAATAAAGAAAAATACGTTCGTGTGTATGAGCCCTTAGGCCGATTTCACATAAGCATATTCAGTGCGAGAAATACGCTCTGTGTGCCAGAGGTATTTCCTGTCCTGAATGCTGCTCCTATGACATAGATGATTTATAAAGCTGTGTGTTCCTGCCCGACCTCAACTCCAATGATTTGTACTGACAGCGTTCTAAGAGTACAATTCATTAGAGCTGAGGTCGGGCAGGAACACACAGCATTATAAATCATTATGATGCTGTGGGTCCATGTCATATAAGCAGCATTAAGGATGGGAAATGCGTCTGAGACACGGAGCGTATTTCTCACACTGAATACTCTCTCTTGTGTGAATTTTGCCTTAGAATTAGGTCCGTGTGAACCTAACCCAAGTCTAAGGCCTCTTGCACAAGGCCATTGGACAGCCATTCCAAGTATTGGGGACCGCAATTCAACTTGAATGTGTCCGTGATCTGTCCACACCGCAGAAAGATTGAACAAGTTCTATTTTTTTGCGGTGCGGAGGTACAGAGAAGAACCCCACTGAAGCACTCCGTAGTGCTTCCGTGGGGTTCTGTGCCTCTGTTCTGCAACTTCAGGATTGTGGACCCGTTGTGAAGGGGTCCGCATCTGTGATGCGGTGAGCACAGGGCCGGAGCCCGCATATTGCTCACCCACTGTTTGCAAGCCGCAATACGGGCCACGGCCGGCAAAGGCTATGTGCATGAGGCCTAAGGGTACAGCTACATGGGGCAGATTTTCCACAGCAGAATTTGTTGTGGATTTTGCTGCAAATGTCAGATCCCTGGCCGATTTACAATCGGCATCGTAGGTCACCTTACGCTGGAGACCTTTCAATCCTGACGAGATTTCTTAAAAATCTCATCCACACTGCTGGTACTGTAAAAGACTGGATTTGCCACGCACAAATTGTTCCAAATCTGCAGCATTTACACCCAATGGGACCGTAACCTAGGTGTATGTTCTATTGTAGAAGACTACACAGAAGAGTCACAGAAATGCCACATGTGAATCTATCTCAATGTCAAGAGAATTGCAAGCACACACACACACAAAAAAAAAAAAAAAAAAAAAAAAAAAAAAAAAAAAAAGAGAAGGACACAATGCAGGTATTGTTTTCCACAAACAGACAGGAAGGTACAGAGCAGACATAGGGGATCATTTACAAGGACCGGCTTTTTATGCCGGTCCCATTTTCCTTCTGCGCTGGTGGTAAAAGCACCTAAGTTTATGACGCAGCTCAGGCCTCGTCATAAATTAGGCACACTGTCGGCAGTGTGAAGTCTGTGCGCCTGGACTAAAAGCGGTTTCTAGGCATATAAGATGGTAAATGTGTTGGGCCCAATGTCCCAGCCCCCGCCATGCCACTCCCATGTCACCCCCAAGAGGTGAGTACGGTGCAAAAACGGCAAAACTGATTCTTGCAACATTTTATACGCCAAAAATTAGTACAGCACCCAATGTAAATGACCCCCATAGTTTTTTGTTCTGATGTAGGACCGCGGCAACCAGAAATGCGGTTACGTGAAGACGTACATGATGTCAAGGCTAACATCATATAGAAGAGCCTGGGCCTTCTCAGCACATGGACAATACAGTACTGCATTTATAGTAAAAAACGGAACATAAACCTCATAACAATTGTGGACCTCTGTTTACAGGTATATACATGAAATCTACACAACTTGATCCAAAACCTTGATAAAATGAAGTTGATTCTAACTTCGCAAACTGCAATGGCTGCAAACGTCATGGAGAGCCTCCCATCATTCATCCACCAAACATTACAGCTGGTAACAGGCCATGGGACAAAAAGCGCTTTCACGTCATCCACCAAACCCAGCACTGTCACATCTGGAAAACAGAAAAACATTTCCACTTCCGCCCAGTCCAAACTTTTATATCACTCCCCACCGTGAATGCAGATCTCATCTCTGTGCTACTGCTCATCCATGGAAATCCCATCTATGTAGCTCTAGATCAGTGATGGCTAACCTCTGGCACTCCAGCTGTGATGAAACTACGACTCCCAGCATGCTCCATTTATTTCTATGGAGTTCTGAGAACAGCCAAGTGGGGATCTTGGGAGTTGTAGTTTTACCACAGTGGAGTGCCGGAGGTTAGCCATCACAGCTCTAGATGAACCATGCTTGTGTGCCAACGGGGACATACTACCTCTGGAAGCCACGTTGATGCAATATAGAATGCCAGATCTGTGGGGTCTACTGCTTCATGGCCAACTTGCTTCACAAAAAAAAAAAAAATATCACTAGGGCAGAATTTTGACTAACCAAAGGTGGCATCCTTTCTTCAGTAGGACCCCTCCCATGCTGATGTTCCTCAATGGGGAAGGCTGGGTAGATCCTAGAAGGCAGCTGAAGCTCTTCATTAGAGCACTGGCTACGAGGCTCCTGGAATTTGTCTAGCTCTGGTCTATAGAGATTTCATGCTTGATTTAGGCAATAGTTAAATATAGACCTAACTGAAATGGCCAAATTCATTCATGAGAAAGTGAACTCGCATAACTCGCATGGAAACTTCTGCAGCACCCAAACAAAGCCTCCTTACATTTCAGAGGTAACATACAAACTTCACAAATAGTCATTCTACTCCATACTCAAGGTATATACGGTACATCAAACCCGCACAACCCCACAAAATCTTTACCATCAGTTAGGGGGCTCTGCTACTCCTCCCCGACACAAGACTACGTTTAAGCATATATGTAATATGTGTTGTAGTATTGCTGCCCTGTCACTTCACAATATTCTGTACCTTTAACGGTTTGGCCAACATGGAGTTTAAATCACATAACGCCCACGCTGTACAAGCCAAGAGATTTTGGTGCTGCCGTTACCTACCATGCAAAGGACTGACATGAAGACAAATATCAAGTAAACTATCAAGAGATTCCAGCCTTAAGGGCCCTTTACCCGGGCCGAGAATCCTAGAGATAAATCGGTAGAAACACCCGTTAGCGATTATCTGGCGGTGTAAATGTACCACAGATTCCCCGATGAATAAAAACGCTCAATCAGGCAATCCAATCGTTCGTGCACACACAAAAAACATAGTTGGCCAGCAGCAGATTGTGCCGTGTAAACACGATCTGCTGCCGGCAAAGAACGAGTCAGTAAGAGGAAGAGCAATGGCTCCTGTGGAGGCGATCACTGCATGTAAACACAGCGGTCTCCTCCACCAGCAAGCAGCAGATTATAAGGAGGAAAGGGTTCCTTCCCAACAATCTGCTGCTCTGTCGGCCCATGTAAATGGACCTTTACTCAAAGGGGTTCTGCACTTTTTCAAGCCCTGTTAGAAGGGTCCCAGGACAATAAGCTGATCACAAAGTGTCCCACTGCTAGGACTGACAGCTGTAGACTGTGGGGTAAACCAGGCAGCAAGTGCTTAATTTTCATACAGCGCCATCAGAGGGGGAATTAAGCATTACACAGTGCACATTCAAATCAATGAGCTGTCTGTGTATTGTAGGACAGGACTGGTCCTCCAGAGTGAGTGACTCTTTGCAACTGCCCTCCAGGATCCTCAGACCGAATAGACGACCCCAATGTTTCCTCTGAAGTCCCTACACGCGAAAATGGGTTTTGTAAAATGGACAACCCATATTAAAGAAAGAGTTTGTTCCATGAGGACAACACATGTGGCAGATTTCATGGAGAAAATTACATCACCGCCCCCATTTATATGAAAGAGGTTTGCAAAAATCTTTGTGCTTGCCACCAAAAATATTCTCAACCAGATGAATGGAACAGATTATCAGTCACGGAAATTTCTGTAACAAATCTGCTGCATGTGAATATACCTTAAAGGGGTTGTCCCATTGCAACTTATCCTCCACCCACAGGATAAAGAAAAAAATCTGACTGCTGGGGCCCCCCACTGATCATGAGAACAAGGGGTCTGGGGTTCCATATGAATGGAGCGGAAGACACAAGAGTGTCTACTGCTCCGTTCATCCCTATGCCAGAGAGGCAGCCCTGTAGACCCAAATGGGGAGGGGACACCCCCCCCCCCCCCCATTATAGTGATGGGCTGGGGGCCCTGTGGTCAAGCCTCTGTGAATCAGGCACTTAACCCCTATCCACGCTGTAAAGGAACAGCCCCACAGTACCCACTGAAACCATGGTGCACGTGGTAGATCCATGTACTCTAGAGTGCTATCAGCCATGGCTAACAGAGGGAATCCCCCATTAGGTGCCACCATAGGGCATATGGTAAGTGGTTCCCCAGATGGGAAAACCCCTTCTAAATGCTGGGGGAGTTACTGCTTTACACCTGGTGTAGCGTCACTGTCAGAAACCAATATAGTGACAGGCAGGTCAATGCACTGAAGGTAGAACTACGGCCCTCACGTGTAACAGAAGCCATCTTACTATACATCCTTTAACAAGAAGGTCATTTGTGGAAATACATGTGATGAAGCTTCATAAACAATATGTCCTCTTAGATGTTAAATCTTACCTAGAAGAGCTTAAAAAGAGTTTGATGCTGCAGCTCTGACCTAATCAGCTTTCCCATACTTATGGAGAACATCCT